>NW_027397075.1:29047478-29143414 GCF_003265705.2 Callorhinus ursinus | reverse complement strand
AGAAAGAAAGAAAGAAAGAAAGAAAGAAAGAAAGAAAGAAAAGAAAGAAAGAAAGAAAAGAAAGAAAGAAAAGAAAAGAAAAAAGAAAGAAGAAAGAAAGAAGAAAGAAAGAAAGAAAGAAAGAAAGAAAGAAAGAAAGAGAAAGAAAGAGAAAGGAAGGAAGGAAGGAAGGAAGGAAGGAAGGAAGGAAGGAAGGAAGGAAGGAAGGAAGGAAGGAAGGAAAAGAGAAGAAAACAAAAGATTAAACTGTCACTTTTAGGCCAGACCACATACATAACTGAAGAGATTAGAAAATATAACAATTAGAAATGAATATTGGCTATTGCTAATTGCTTTTGTCAAAAAGCAAGAAAGTGATAAACTGAGAAAAAGAATTGGCCAATTTGTAAGCAGAAATTAAAAGAATACAGAGAGAAAAGAAATTTTAGTCATGCAAAGTTGGAAAACTGATTTTTTATCAACCTCAGAGAGTATAAGATAGTAATGATAAAAAATTTAAGGGTAAATGTCCCATACAACCTCTCTGTTGGCAAAACTGATCACATTCCAATTTCTCACCTTCAAGCCTGAAAGGCTCCAGGTGGCTACTGTTAAGCTGAAAAAGACAAGTGTAGAGATAAGAAAGCAAAGACATAAAGCAGATCTCAAAACTATGCCTAAAAAGATTTAGAATACAGTTATTGGCACATAGAACTGTGTAAGTAGATGAGAAATCTACTACATTTTTAACGTGTTAAGCCCAAGATTTTAAGGAACTACATTGCCAAAGAAACTAGTAGCTTTAGACCATGGTAATATTTTGCTCAAGATAAGAAAATTTCTACTTCCCATCAAAATGGATTACCATCTCACATAAAACAACTAAGTAACCAAAGAAAATATGTGAAAATTGCTTTTCAAGGCATCAGGCATGAGGCAATGAAGGAAAATTATTTTGAAAGATGGGAGACAAATAAGGTGAGTCCTACAATTGTCCCACCTTACAGTTCAGACAAAGTTTCCAACCAGAGCACAAATGGGGCAATTCAGATGGACAGTGTCAGTCTCCCTAAATTGAGGAGGCAGAGCTAGATTATGGCTAGATTTTGCAGGCAGAGTACCAGAGAAGTGAGAGCTGCACACAGAAAATTCTAGACATCTAGGGGTGCCTGGGTGGATCAGTTGGTTGAGCATCTGACTCTTGGTTTCACCTCAGGTCATGATCTCAGGGTCATGAGATGGAGCCCTGCATCAGGCTCTGTGCTCAGCATAGAGTCTGCTTGAGATTCCCTCTCTCTCCCTCTGCCTCTCCCCCTGCTCTCTCTCTCTTTCTCTCTCTCTCTAATAAATAAATAAGTAAAATCTTTAAAAAAAATCTGCAGAGGGTTCTTCTCAAGTATGCAGCTAAATACTGATAAGCACATGCATTTAATGAAATACCCAAGACTGAGGAAAAAAATACCTGAAAAGATCAGTGAAAACAATACCTCCAATCAGAATGGGAAGCCTCATAAGGCATGGAGCTTTACTTATTCAGAAGGATTTTGTCTCGAGGTAAGGAAAAATCCGTCCCTGACTCAATGTTGCCATGTTCTAATTTAACAAAACTTAAAAGCAAGATCCAAAAGATCAAACCATTTCCAAATAACCTAACAATGTTCCAGAATAAAGCTCAAGAATATTTATAGAAATAAACATGATCAAAGGAAACAAACAAAAAACTCCCAAGCCACCAACAATGTAAAATTCACAATGTCCATCATACAATAAAAAATTATCAAGCATGCAATTACTATGATTGATAATATGGAAAAAATTAATAAAACCAAATCACAAATGACACACATGATAGAATTAATAGGCAAGGACATTAAAACAATTATAACTGCATTATATATGTTCAAGAAGTTAAGGAAAGATTGAATATGTTAAGTAGAGACATGGAAGAAGTGAAAGAGAACCAAACTGAACTTATAAAAATGAAAACTACAATGTCAAAAATGAAAAATACACTGGACAGGATTAAGTGCAGATTATATATCACATAGGAAAAGAGTAGTGAGCTTGAAGACCGAGCAATAGAAACTGTCCACAATTAATCACAGAGAGGAAAAAAGGGTATGAGGAAAGAATAAACAGAGCTTCAGAAAGTTGTGGTGTAACTTTAACCACCTAATCTACACATACTCGTAGTGTAGGAGGATTATGTGTAGGAGAGGAGGGGAGGGACAGAAAAACATTTTGAAGAAATAATGCTGAAATGATGGTCAAAATAATTTCAAATTTGATGAATAGTACAAATCCATAGATCCAAGAGATCAAAGAATCCAAGACGAGAATAAAACTATGACAATCATGACACCAAGGAACATCATAATAAAATTTTCTTAAAATTAATTAAGAGAAAATTCTTACACGCAGTCAAAGAAAACACATTACAAACAGAGGGACAAAGATAAGAATGATAGTATATTTTTAATCAGAAATAATAAAAGAAGGCTGACCACTGTTTTTGACCTATCCACCACCTGTTTCCTTACTTCAACTTGAACCTCAAAACCTATCTAGTATTTGGCACTTCTGGAACGCACTTTTCTATCTTAAAGCCTCTGAAGGCATGGAACAAACTTTTTTTTTAACTACCAAAGTCTCCACTGTTTAAAGAAAAACATATCATTTCCTTTACGAAGACATACTATAAGGGTTCCTGGGTGGCTCAGTCGTTAAGCATCTGCCTTCGGCTCAGGTCATGATCCCAGGGTCTTGGGATTGAGCTCCATATAGGGCTCCCTGCTTGGTGAGCTTGCTTCTCCCTCTTCCTCTGCCTGCCACTCCCCCTGCTTGTGCTCTCTCTCTCTCTGTCAAATAAATAAATAAACTTTTTTTTTTAAAAAAAAGAAGACATACTATATGCCATCAACTAAAATATATAGAATTTAAAAGAAATTTACATCCCACCAAGAAAAGAAGGGGCAAGAAATAGATTTATCAAGTGGAGAATAAGCTAGTTTACTGAGGAAGTCCTCAGGAAAGACATAATCTTGAGTTGTGGCTTAATATACATCCTGGACCTAACACATTGAGAAAAATAGTATAAGCAATCAGATGCACTTGAGATCTTTTCTTTCTGTGTACACTCTTTGGCACTTGGCAAGGTTAAGAGATGCTGGTTAATGAATGAATTGAAACAGAAGAGCAGGGCAGGGGGTCAGATTGTCTGGGTTTACATTCCTGACTCTGTCACTTACAAGCTTGGGAACTTGGGCCATTTATGTAACTTCTCTGAGCCCTAATTTCCTCATCTACAAACCAGGAATAACTAAATGTACTTCATATGGTCATAGTAAGAAGTAAAGAATTTACATCTGTAAATCACCATACTCAGTAGATGCATAGTCAACAGCAAGGACAGCAACATATCAAAGTCCTGCTCCTAGTGGAATGCAGGAATGGGGGAAAATAATGCTTGTTGAATGTCAGTAGTTTATCAGATTTATCATCCATTATGAGGAATCTCTGAATGAATTAAATTATGTCAAAACTGAAATAAATGGAGCATAACTCACCAGTTTGTTAAAGATATTGACAAAGTCACCAGCTTCCACTAAGTTTTTGAGGGAATGTTTGACTTTTGCTTAGTGGCTAAGTGAAAAGAATACACAGGTACAAGGGGCCATTTGTGATCCATAGTGGAGTTGAATTCCTGGTTATTTTGTGTTTCTTTGTTTTAACAAAAGGGAGAATAATGCAGCAAATTTTCTAAGGGGTTAAAAAACACAGGCACAAAAGAAATGATTTCAAGAGTAACTATCGAAAATCACTTTATAACCACCTGATACCAACTGAATAGTCATTAATGATTCGCTTTGGGCCCTTGGATTTTACATTTTTAAGGGTTGTGGCTGGTATGAAAATGATCAAGGCTGTGGACCACTGCAGTACTGAAAAAACCACTCAGCAGTTTGGAGGCCTGTCCTTTGGACGTTAGGAATGTCAAGGGCTCTGAGCAGACTCTGAACCTGATCCAGCTTGAGTATCACTGAAATGGCAACCTGACCAGCAGGAAAACTGTGCCCTTCTCCTGTGTCTGTAGATTTCTACAGTGGTTAGTTGGAGAGCTGCCAGGGGCTAACCGTGTACCCAATTTTCATCCTATTGCCCATGAGGCAACGAGTAGTGCCTTACTTTCCTCAACTACAAATTGAAGATGAACTTCTCTCAGCAAACTTCCAGACTGTATTCTTCTCTGGCTCAAGGATCAGAACCAACCCTGCCGATTTATTTTCAGACTTTGCAAATGGGAATGGAATTTAAAACATTTTTTATTTCCAAATGCTAAATTGGATTTCCCACACACATACGCATGTACATTTGGTTTAGCCTCAGGGAAAGCCCAGGGCTTCGTGGCTTTGGATTCCCATAAGCCACCATTCTCCTTTCACATGCTGACATCCTTGGCCTCTCCTACCAGCATTGCCATGCCTTATCTCTGACACAGAAATGCCAACTGTGCAGGACTGTGAATAATATAGATTTTGTCTTTCTTCACCTCCTGGCAGCCCAGAAAAACAAACAGCTAAACTGAGCCTAACTGTAAGTTAGTTCTTCCTAAGCCACGTAAATATAATATACAAATTTTTACCCAGATATAGTAGGTATGTAAATATAAAAAGCTTTCTAGCCACTTCATGTTGCTTTCCAAAAGCTGAATAAATGTTTTCCTGGGATTCATTTTAGGAGGACGATGTTTTCAGACATGCCTTATGCTAATCTGTGAGACTTATGCCTTGCTCTCACCGTGGAAGCTCTTGCAGTGTTGTACATCATTTTAGGAAAAGAACAAAACACCAAAGGGTTTTCATTTTCCCCTCTTATGTTTCTACTACTCCCTGTCCCATCCGTACTAGTATTAAGTGGATTTCTTCCAGAAGCCTTGCAAGTATCTCTCTTCTTTCTAAGTTGTTCCTTCCCCTCTGCCGGGTGGCTCCCTGGTATTGACAGTCTGTGTTCAAGCCTTCTCTGCCCTTCCTCGGTGCTCAGTGTATGCTTGTTTGTATTTTCCCTGAGGTTGGCCTGACTGTGGGGCTTTCCACAGAAGAGGCAGGAGTTTGGATAAGCCAGCAGTTTAAGCAGGTTTTATGACTAGCCAGTGTAATAAAATGCATTCAGGGGTCACCCAAGAAACTTTAATCAGCACCAGGGGTCACTGGATAGCACTTTTAGACAGGAGAGACAGAAATGAGGAACAGAGATTCAAAAGAGAGGAAGAAGAGTTGGGGGAGGGGGTTAGGGATCGAATGTTCTCAAGTTATCAGAAATAACTTAAAAAAAAATCAATGTGTCTTGCAATCAGAAATGGCAAAAAGCGCCATAATTGCCCAGAGGAAATGAGAGATCTGCTGCAAATTTAGATGAGAATTTTACCCAAAGACTTAATTTTTTCCCCTTGTGCAGTTTTGCATGAAAGTTTAGCCTTATGATTGGTCTCGGGATGGATATCAGATATCTCACCCTGAAGGGAGAAACATTCCCACCAAATCCTTCTCCCCTGAAAGAAAAAAAAAAAATTCTGCATCCAATAATCAGAGCCTGGGCAGACAAATTGGCACCACTTTTTTGGTTTCCAGCCTCCTTTTTATTTTCTGCTAGAAATAAGACTGCAGACTTGAGTCACAATTCACAAATATTTGGTAGTATTATGTTGCAAGGAACTGGCGGGGGTGGGGGGAAACCCAGAAGAAGGTAATTCTTAAAAGCTTTGCCTTCACTCATGCAAACAAACTTTATGCTTCTCAATAAATCTCCTGTTTTGTAAGTGGCCATTAAAATAACAGATCATTTGATTAAAATTCTGTTTTCTTTTCACAACGGTCATTTGGAGTTTTGGGGAACCTCCAAATGTGGTCTTGGCCATGATGTCATTAGCATTTTATTAATGCATTCAAAAGGTTAAAAGCTCTTACTTTTTATAGGGCTTTTAAAAGCAAACATTTGATTGTCTCTTGCATAAACTGACTCTGAACCCATTAAAATGTGACAACAACTTCAGAACTGACCCTGTTTAAGGGTAAGAAAATTGATCAAGGATTTGCCACATTTTTAATTGCTTTGAATGAAATGGAAACTGAACTGAGGCCAATATTTGGGAATGGAAAGAATTAAATCCAGTCCAACACCTTTCAATATAATAATGATATTTTTTAAATTAGGGTTTTTCCTTTTTAGAGTTCAATGATTCTTTATGGCACAAAAAATAGTTTATAGTTTGAAAGGTTTATTTTTTTCCTCTAGTCCAGTCACAATACAGTTTGTCATTAAAAATAAGATGGAAATATTTTTTTTAAAAATATGTTTCAGGTGTCCTAGCCTAAAAAAAAATGCTCAGAGTGGCAACTGTAAATGTGCCTTTGTTGTTTATTTGGATAGAAAAGCATGTGTGGCTGCATAGATTTGATATGATGTTAACAAACTTTTAGGCTCTTATTTTTAAAATAGACATTTTTGGGAATTATGTAATAAATCCACAGTAAAATAATAAATCCAGTGGTGCTGGGGTCTAGGCAGCCATTTATTGTTACTTTCCATTTTGTCTCATTCTCATCACATATATTTTTAGTTTGGAAGGCCCTATTTCATTGAATATTTTGTATACAAAGAGAAAACTCCTGTCTTCTCCCCACACCAGCTTCTATTCTAAATGAAAATATACACCCCCATTTCTAATTTTTTTCCTGTTCTTACATCACTGATCATGAAGAGTTTTCAATCACCTTTATTGTTTTATTTCTTTAGTTTTTAGTGACCGATCACATTTCTAACTCTAGCACATTTTGTTTTTTCCAGAGCACATTAGGCCTTTATTTTTTTTTTATCCCTCACAAATGAACTACTGAAAAACCATCTCCCTGGACCTTTCTTTTTTAATTGCTTCTGTGTTGTGAGGCACTGGGAGAGCTACATAACTAGCAGGAGCTGATCAGCAGATAAGCTTGCATAACACACACTTAATTATACAAACAAGTCTTTCTGGAGAAAGTCTTCTGACAATTACCTCTCGAAATAAATATACCTTGGTGACTGTCAATAGTAATAAAACCTGCACAATCATTTCTTAAAGCTTTTATTGTTTGCCTGTAATTAGCATGTTGATGTGATTAAAGCTACATTTGACTTTTGATAAACCCCAGACTCCTATAGATAACATTTCCAGCAGTTCAAAGCTGCTTTCATTAGAGGCGATATTTATCTGATTTGTAACCAATCAATTGGAAATAAAACTTTCCTGTGGCATGCCGTTAAAACAGCCAGCAGCAGCCCTGGTTTCCTCAAACCTCTCTTCTCGTCGATGTCCTTGGATGAGATGGATTCCATATGGTCAGGCACAGGAGACTGGGCAGGGAATTGGAAAGGTAGAGAACGCAGCTCTATGGAGGCCCCTCCACACTGACTGCCTTATTTCTACTCGCTGCTATGAGAAGGCATGGTCACTGCTGTAACCAATTTTCCTGAAAAATACACTTTTGTGTGGCAGTAGAAAAGCCTGCACAACTGGGGTTTGCTAAGGGCATATTTGCGATGTTTAATGTGCTTCCATATTTTTAAGTTTATGTTTGATTCTTTTACCAGACTTTTTCAGTTCTGTTTTTAACTTTATCCTCTTTGCCCTTCCCCAAAGTTCTTTCTCCCTTTATTTCCATACAATTATTCTCACTTTATATCTCCTCTTTTCTTCCTTTCTGATTTGTTTTTTTTAATGTGTCTGTTTTCTGTGACAGTATTTGTTTTGCAACTAGTTTAAATTTCCTTGTTCAAAAAATCGCAAAGCTCCAACTTTTGAAATTTTGACAAATAGACAAATAATGATTTTCAAAAGTTTATCTGACCCAGCAAATATGCTGAGGACATCCTAAATGTAAGCACTTGAGGAGCACGGAGCTAATAGCATCTCTTCATTATCACTGCAGTGACACTGCGTCCTACACCTCAATTTCTGTATAATTTCACCTCTGCACAAATTTATTTATTCTTGTTCTCAAGAAGAAGAAGGAAAGAAGGAAAGATGGAAGGAAAGAAAGAAAGAAAGAAAGCCCACTTTTAGAACCATGCTTTTATTCAGAGCATTTCTCCCCTCTTATCCTCCACACTCTCCAAACATTTCATATTTTTAGAAATGAAATAGAGAAAGGAAAGTATTTTCTACAATGGAACCAGTGTTGACATGCAAACCTTTATGGATTTCCAGCCATCGTTCATTAAAATCTGTCTTCAAATATATGGTAAACGTGCATAAATGCCATATATTCCATGCTTTTAAAAGTAGAGTTTTAAAGTGAATGTACATAAACAAAATATTTTATGGCTATTAAAATGAAAACATGAAATCTGTGTCTGTGAAGCCATTTATACTAATCTGGACATGTTCAAAGGTTTTCAATTTTTATTTAATTATATGGTTTCTCAGTGTCCAGGTCAAGTGTTTCCTCGAACACTGTAATTTATAACTTTATAGGTAATCCAACGCTTCTCCAAACTTATTTAAGCACACTTATGTCTTTGCACAGATTCAAGTGCATTATCTGGAAAATACTGATTCTTTCTAATCTTAAAAAGACCTCAGTTTTGATATTTAATATCTTGGAAATGAATGCCATTGCATGTATTTATCACCTAGAGGCAGTTGCATTTAAAAATTGAGGAAATAGGAGGAGGAATTATTTCTGTAAAGTGAACAACTAGGAAGATAGTAAGATTGGGTTTGACAAGTATGTCTTTACTGGTCTGGTGTTTATGAATATGCCTATAGCCAGGAGAATTTCTGGAGAACTCCAAGCTCAGGGAAAAGGTCAGTATTATACTATGTGCCTCTTGAAAGCAGCTTTTATCAAATAGTTTAAACATTTTCTTTCCATTTTTTTAAGAAAATATTTTAGAAATCATTAAAAATCCATTTTAAGTAAGTCAACTGTAAAGTAGGTTACTTTAAATGCATTCCCTCATTTCTCCATCTCCTAATTAATATACATTAAAGTAAACTTGTTGGCAAATATTTTATGCTACTAAAACACAAAATATTTATTCTCATCATCTTGATTTTGGGTCCCTTAATTTAAGATTATAAATTGTGTTCTTTGGATAAAACTTTCATTTCTGCTGAAAACATGTTAAGTATATTTTAGAAACTAAAGCTGGAAATTTTTTGGGGGACATAAATTATCTTATATTTCAGCAACCATACGATCACTAAAATAACAGACAAGTTCAGAGCATTCTGGACTTGAGCAGTGCTTTTAAAATATACTCTGCACATGACTGAAACCACAGTGACAATATTTCAAGTAATAGAAGGAAAAATGGTTTGCAGATTTACAAAGAGAAATCATATACTTCTGAAAAGTTTTACACGTGTAGAAGTTGTCAGACTTATGCACAAGTAAGATTAGGATAATATCACATCAAATAACTAAAGATAGAGAGGAAAATCTGGCTTAACTAGATATTTTTTTCTAAATTGGTGCTTGAGTGTGCATTTACATGTGTGTGTTTATGTGTTTGTGTGTAATACGGGCACACAGGTGACCATGGCACCATGACTGAGCTGTTTATTTTGTGTCTCTAAGATTTACTTCTCTTGAATTATCTATTTTATATAATTTTTAAAGCCTTTTTTTGGTGGAGAAAACATATACTAATCTAGCCACTGATTATACCTCACAATGACAAATATCAGAATGAAAATGGAAAAATCTGAATTGTTTCCCTTTACAATGCCGAAGAGCTGAGTGTCTGAAAATCATCAAGGCATTGAACTAATGGTTTCAGTTTTTACCCAAGTGTTTGGCATCATGTAGACATGGCCACAGGCTCTGTTCCCTCTTGGCTGTGGGTTCTTATCATCTGTAGATACAGGATATTTCCCAAAAGTATTCAGCAGAGCAATTGCAGAAGTGATTGAAATGACAATCCCCAGGCTACATACTTAAAGAGGGGAAGGTCTGACCACTTTTTCTTGCAATTAGCCAAGCCAAATCATTCCAATTCACGAGTCTCATCTTATACGTCAGGTGATTTTCTCCCACATTAGTCTTTGCACTAGTGTGTGTTAATGCCTTTATTTTTGTTTCCTGAAATTAACATGACTATTTTTAAAAATCCTATACACAATGGAGATTTAAATTTTGTTCATAAATCCTATGCACATTATCAACACATGGCTCTGTGTTTCTATGTCTTTTTGAGAAAAGCTCCTGATAGAGTAAAAGGAAAAGAATCTTATTTCAAATTTTACCTGAAGACAGAGTGAGCTTCATTCTTCACAGGTAAGTGTTTCAAAAAATACAGAATGTCCATGAACTTGGGCAAGGTCTAAACAGGAAAAAATACTCTGATTCTACTGTCCCATTAAACTACAGAGTTAATTCAAATTAAGTAATTCAATTTGTTAAAGGGATTAATTTGCCCTTTTATTTATTTATTTATTTTTTAGCATTCCTGATCTGAAGCACACTTATGAATGTGTTTTGATGTTAAATGTCCTTTCCAGTCTGATCACACATGATGGAAACAGTAACACAAACTAAATCCACACAAGCTCCCCAAACAATCTGTAAATAAATTAAGATAATAACCTCTACTCTTTGGGTCTCAAAAAACTAATTCTTAAAAGCAGCTTGGAAAAGTCTTCTGAAGGAAGTCTTCCACACAAAATGGCGGTGTTGGGCAAGTCTGCTCACAAGGGAAGGTTTTGGGGGAGCTACAAACCTTCGCAGAGAAGTGGGTCACAGGACACATGCATTTGCATTTGTGAACACGTCACGGTACCACTCCTCAAGCCTGCTCTTTACATGTTGTAGGAAAGCCTGACGGAGGTGGACCGAGTGGGCTCCAGAGCCACATCTTGCCTTTGCTCTGGTCTTGGCAGAGTCACTGCAGAGCCCAGAAGAAAGAACACTAAAAAAGAACACCGAAAACACTAAAAAACTTTTTAAAGGCAAGAAAAGAAAAAGAAAGGGTGAGGGAGGGGAAAGAACAGGCCCTCTCAGCTCCAACGGAAGCTATGCCAAGAAGCAACTAACTAAAAACAGACTGAACAGAGAGGAGAAATGAGGAAAGAATAAAATGGTTTGGAGTCAGGCTGACAAATGCACGAGAGAAAAATTCACATGGTTTTAGAGCAGTACTTGGCATCCATCTCAAAATTTCGTGTGTGTGTGTGTGTGTGTGTGTGTGTGTGTGTGTGTGTGTGTGTAGTTTTTCATTTTTATTTCTGGAAGAATAGTTTGCAATTTCTTTTTACTGAAAAAGATGAGTTATTTTCCTTCTTTAGGAATAGTGCAGAGGCCACGCCCACCTTCCTCAAAAAGTCTACCTCCTCCGACTTAATACAATTTTTGAAAATGTTTTCTTGTGCTGAATCACTAGATTGCTTCCTACTGTCTCTAACCAAATAGAGTACTAAAACCCAAATGCCTGGGTCTACTGTCTTTCAACTAGCTTGCTAACACCCCCTTATGAAGATATAGAGGACCACTGGCTTGTTTCAAAAGAAGGCAGGGTGCAGCATGGGCCAATTTTGATTCTGCATTACTTTGAATAGTCAAAGCAGCCCCAGGGCTGCGGTCTGCAAGTATTTGGCTTATTAGATCTAATCCACTGATGGCTTGTGTGGTAATGAATGTCTGAAATGCTTGTCTATGATTAGAAATTTTTAATGCTGTCCTCATGGGCTCTGCTGCGCTCTCCTGCTTGTAAATGGAGGCTTAACACACTCAAATCATCCGTGGAACTGTGTGAGCTGGCAACACCCAGAGAGAAAATTTGCCATTGTGATGCTAATTTCCCTCTAACTTTTGACCAGAAGGGGTAATTATATATAATTTGCAGAAACAGTTCTTCTGGAATGAGAAAACCTAAGGGAAACGCAGAAGTTTGTTTAAACTAAATTGAATACTTTTTAGCTACAAATGCAGTTTGAACTGGATTATTCCTCTCTGTCCTGTGATCAAAGTACTGGGGGATTTTGACAGCTCTGAAAGCCAGGAAACAGTGTGGACATTCTTATGTGGACCTCTCTCTGCAAGGCTATAAAGACTAGATTTGATCAAGCAAAGACCCTCCAAACAGCTGCCAGGGGTTTTTGTTTTCTTCTATGACTAACGTGTCCTAAAGGCACTGATAATGATTAATCATAAATGACTGTCCAAAGCAGTAGCATTCAAGCAACTTTTTTTTGTGCTTCTCCCTTGCCACTTCCCTTCCCCTCTCCTCCCTACCAACCTTAACCAAGTTGTGTCAGGACAGACACACCTGGAAAGTCAATCTGGAGAGGTGTGTAGATGACTCCCACTTCAGGTGGCCACCATTGTTGCTGTGAGACCCTTTGTATAAGATGCATGTTCCCTGTGCCTCTAAGAGGAGTCTCTTGAAATATTTACTCTGTCTTGTTTCCCAATTTCTAGCATTTTTTACATCAGATGTGAGCTCTTGTAAGCAGTAAACCTTTCAGTAGTGCAGAAGAAGATGAAGTCCTAGCAGACTGATGTGAATAACAGTCAGGATTCCCAGGTATAGCCCTAACCCCCTTTCTGTGATAGATGGTGGTAGCTGAGGCACATGTATTTTAACCACAGTCAAGCAAGGAGCCAGAATGTTGGTATTTAGTATTAACTGAAATATTATTTCTATTGATTTCTACTATTGATTGAAAGTTTCAAATAAGTGAAAGTCAAATCTGGCCACTCCCATGTGTTGAAAATAGCAGGAGTTTTCAAGTCAGACAGGCCTGGATTCACATATTAACTACACTGTATATTAACTGTGTGACCCTTCACTTCTCTGATCCTCAATATCCTCACCCCTAAAATGAACACCACCTCATGGGATACTTAAGATAAGATACAGAAAGTGTTTGGTATGTTAAAACAAACAAACAAAAAAGAGGGGGGAAAAAAAGCCTCAACACTCAATGAAAGTTAGTTATCTCTTCCCCCCTAAAAATAAGACAATAATTTTGAAGGGAACCATTTTGCTGCAAATCATTCTAAAGTCTAATAATCATCTCTCCTTAATAATTGATGTCCTTGCTATACCATAATAGATTAGCATGGTTGTAGAAATTAAGGAAGACATGATGGCCAATATCCTAAATGCTGAATCTGCTCTGTAATCTGTCTTTGTACCAAATGTCTGTAGACAGTTTTCTTATGCTGTAATAATCACCGTCATATCTTTTTGAACATTGTGGTGAGAGCTATGTATTTTTTCATTTATTTCACAAAACAAGTTTTCCAAGTAGTTATTCCTGTTTTACAAATGAGAGAACTGAAGCTCAAAATGGTAAAAATGTTTGCCACCACACAAATAGTGGAGATGAGATTCAAACCCTGTTCTATTTGGCTCTAAATCTAAGCTCTTAACTGCTAGGTATACTGCCTTATGCTATTGGATGGCACAGTACAGAACTTCACCATGGCATCAGGGCAGGTAATCATTTAGACTCTACTCAAATACTCTGATGACATGAAATTCACTTTGCCATCTAGGCAACTCATTCCACTTTTGGATAGTTCTGTTTTCCTATGGTTCTTTACTTTGAATCTAATGACCACTGCTTTGAAGCTGGTAGGGACACTTGAACAACTGTCTGAAAAGAAATGCTCTGTAATAGGGAGGAAACAAGAGAAGAAGTTGTTGAATTTTCTGCAGGTCCCCTGGCTGTTTTCCAGTTTCTAGAAATATTCCCCAAAGTCACTAGGTGTTCTTTTTTATTTGTTGGAACATTTTCATGGCCAATATTTTAGAACTGTACTTGCTACATTTGGCTATAAAGAACTTGAAATGTGGCTAGTCCAAACTGAGATGAAAATGTAACATATATACTAGATTTCAAAGACTCCACACCAAAAACACAGTAATAATAAGTTTTAAAAATAACATAAAGTTCTTTATTGATTGATCACATATTGAAATGATAATATCTTGGATGTGAATAAATATGTTATTAAAATTTTCACCTGTTTTTTACTTTTTAAAATGTGCCTACCAGAAAATGTTCAATTACAGTATGTATAGATTTACATTTGCAGCTGACATTATATTTCTACTGCACAATGTTGTTCTGTACCCTCAGGTGTGGAATGTACCAGATGTTTGAAATGTATCATAATCCACACCTTGCACCATATAGTCTCAGAGAACAATAAAAGCAAAACCTTATTTTCCTTCCAATCTATGCTGCTTTAGTGCTTTGAGTATAAGTTACTTTGTATGCACAGAGACTGTTTATATTTTGGCATGTGGCTATTGCTAAAGTGACTCCTTTATTCACCCTTGCTTATGGTTGACAGAATTTTTCTTTACACCAGAAATATGACTCTCTGTGTTACAGGGGAATGCCTGCCCTTCGCCCTTGAAATCCTTGGAGTTAGCAATGGAAAAATTCGGGCACTCGTCCCAGTTGTGCAGGGTGCAAGTGGATGAGTACTGAGGGGTGACAAATGCGGAGCTGTACTAAACAGACTCCAGGTATAAGGATGCTCACCTGAGCATCTATAATGAACACCAAGGTCTTTTCACATCCTGAGGTCCCCGTCTAAACACAGCAGAACATTATCCAGGGTAACCAGCCATGTTAAGGACCTGAGCCACCTCTAACTGTTCCCTGAGAAATCAAATGGTGTTTCCAGCCACCCCACCTAGAAATAGTCTGTTCAGGTCACAGAGAGGAGGCTACAGCTGATTTCCATCTTGAAGGAAGGAATTGTTCCCGTCGGCCTGCCTGCCTGCCTGCCTGCCACCTGCCTGCCTTCCTGGGATTGCAGCTGAGCCATATTTAGCCTCTAAAGCTAGATGTTTTAGTGCCTGGCTCTTTTTAACTGGCATATGTTAAGAGCTTTGAATTAACAGGTGCATAAAAACTGTCAAAAAACACTTAAATCTCAAGACAGACTGTCAGTTGTATTAAAAAATATGGTGTTACATAACCACGCACTCTCAGCACGTCCAGCGTGTAACAGCTTGGAAAGTCCTTTCTCCCTCTGCTAGCAGCCCAGCAATGCTAATCCATCCCATGAAACAAAAGGCCATGGTCCCTTAACCTCCTGATGGAGGATGCGGGTTGTGTGTGTGCATGTGCTTGCACGCGCGTGTGGATAGGAGAGTGGAACAGAGCATGGAAGGGAAACTTTTCCCCTGTGCGACAGATGTTCTTTCAGTTTCCAAGACCCCCATTTGTAAACTAAGCTGATTGAAGGAAAAAAGAACTCCTAGAGTCCTGGAAGGCACACTTGAAGTTGTTCTTTTAAGGAAAATAAACAATTTATCATGTAATATGGTGAAATTTAAATTAAAATTAGCACAGGATGGCAGAGAGAGAGAGAGGAGAAATGTATTGCTTAAAGCTGGGTGAATGACAACAGTTTCAAGTGAATGTATAAAAGTCACTGTGTGGTTCAAATAACTAGAATCAAGTGTGATCCAGTTAAAGCAGAGCACAAATAATCTTTGTTTCCATGATATTAAGAGTTGCTTTATTGTATTTTTAAAGACAATGGTTATATATCATTTACTCTAAAATTGGGATGAGAGACAAAGCATTTCTGAATTAAGTACTTTCTTGCACATACTGTGTACTATAAAAGCATTTTAACTTAATCAAATTAAAAGTTAAGTATGACCTTGGCTGTGTTTTATAGAGTGATATCTTGGATTCAGCACTGGTTCCTAATCTACCAAATAGCTGGGTGACCATGGCCACGTCTGTTACTTTAGCCTCATTAATTTTTTAAAATTGTGATATGAAGGTGGAGGGTGGTGGGATGGGAGAGAAAGAATCCTTAACATCCATTTTGATTCTAAAAAAGAGTTAATTCCTATGATTTATGAAACTCTACTTGGAATAAGAGTGTCACTTCTGGGTATCCCTATGTAGAATACTAGAACCACTATGTTGAAATGATGGGGCAGGTTTTTGTTTGTTTATCCTTTTGTTTCTTCTGCGTCCTAGCATTACACTTGTTGTTTTGTTTTGTTTGTTTTCAAAAGCATTCCAGAAGGCCATCATAGGTCAGACTTCCCAGAAAACAGACTCTGGGATGGAGATGTGTATGCAAAAGTTGACTGGAGCGTATGTTTGAGGACAACGATGGCTAAGTGGGTCAGGGAAGCAGCACTGGGCAGAGAAAGCATCACAGCACAGACCTCAGCTGGTTGAGGAGTTCTGGACCCCCGGTTTTCCCAACTGAGACAAGGGGGCCGGTACTTAGTGTCCCCTCAACTATTAGTCTTTGATTGCAGGCTGCCTCCCAGGAAGGGGGCACAACCTTTGGCAAGGCCACTCTCATTAGCCTAGGCCAACTCCTGGAGAGAGCATCACCAGTGAGTCATCAGTGGCCAACACTTCCCACAGCTGGGGGACTCGATGTCTCGGTCCTGAAGGGGTCATTGGGCAGTGTGCCACAGTACCCACTACAAAGACAAATGTAGGATCTCTTCTCATGGTTATTACTGGAGTTTTCTCTTGCTAAATGTATGATCTTAGACAAGATACTTAATTTTTGTCTTCTTAACCCACACTTTGCCCATTCCCAAATTGGGGATAATAACAGAAGCAGGTAAAGTTGTAATAAAGACTAAAGGAAATAATATTTGTAAAGCAGGTAGCGGAGTGCCTGACACATAATGGCCTCTCTCTAAAAGTGCGTTTTGCCTTCTGCTCTTATTAAGTGATAATCCTTTTTCATGTCTAGGGATAGTTTCAAGAAAGGAAGATCTAACAAACATTAGATTGTCCTTGAGGTTAGTCCACAGATGAAAATATTTTCCTGTTGTAAACTGCCTTCTTTTTTGAGGAGTGCTGACGTTTTGGATCTAGGTTGTACTTTCTGCCTTCTGAAGGATGTCACTCTTGTCAGAAAAAAACATATTGAAATGATGTAATTTCCACCCCCCCCCCAACTACCTCATCTCAACATCATCCCAGGTGCTAGCATCCCTGAGCAGTAACTGCTAATACATTAGGGCCTGAGGTAGGATGTGTCCTCCAGAAAGGCCTTTTCTGCCCTACATATACATTAATTTGAGAGGCCATCACGAAGCACTCTGCCAGATTCCTCTGACATCAGTTCATTAAGATGCACAGGGTTTGGAAGGGATAGAGGGGAGGTAGACAGAAGTCCTTAGTTACTTTGCCAAATCCCATTTTAAATATGAAACCAAGCCAAAAACAGATAGTACACAGTTCCCAACACTGTTTTCCCATTGGAAGGTGTTAACATTATTGTTATTGTGTTATCCTCATTGATTGGCAACGACAAGTTAGGTTCTGTAATGGGTATGGAGGAGAAAGAGTTTTTGCCAAAAGGAATTACATTCGAAGAAAGATCAAAGTGTGGGTGTTTCATCTGATACACATTTCCTCTCTACTTGGATACCGGGCCTTATTGAAATTCCGATGTGCATGTCAAATAGGGTTTGTTCCTCACTCCTGCTTCTTCCCTCCTTCCCTCCCTCTTTGTCCATAGACGGTGGATTCCTCACAGCTTCTCCCTTGCTCAGCGTCAGCTAGTCTGATGTAACTATTACAGCAGGCCAAAGAAGGACATGTGATGTCATAAAAGCAAATCTTGCTGGTAAATATTTTGATTTCAGAAAAGCTGAAAAACAATTGTTATTTCGGAAGTTGAAGGGCCAAGTCCCAGAAGGAAATTCCTGAAAAGGGACCTGGCCCTGGCATTGACAATCTCTTGAGCTGGGAGATATTTTTATCTTTGAATATGGAACAGGAAGATCATTTTCCCCAAACATCAGAATGAAACTGAATCTTTACCAGCCTGCCAGCAATTTATAATAGAATAGAAGAAAATTACTTGAGCCCTAACCACGGAGAAGTTAAAACCATATCAATAAAACAAACTAAAAAGACCCAAACAAACAAAAACCACTTTTCATTCCACTGTGTGAGCTAAACAATGCCATCCCTGAGGGTGTATTGGTTTTTATTTTAGTTTATTTACATTTAAGCATCCATTTTGCCTCTCTTTAAAGGAGTCTGAGGTGTCTTAGGGATGGAAACTTAGTTTTTCTAGGTTATTTATATTAGCAGTTTTCATCATGCCATCTTGATGATTATCTAACACATCAAATACAATTTTTTTCAATCTTAAAAATAAATACATAAAGAGTCCCTGAGAAATATTATTCAATTAAGACGCTATTCATTTTAGGCCTTTAGTTTTGCTATAAAGAGACACTCAATGGCCTTATAACTGGTTTATACCTGACACTTGGTCAAAATTTAATGGACTGTGTTTCTGTAGCACAAACATCAAAGTAAACCAAATCTTGAACTGAATTACAGAGTTTCCGGGGGGTTCTGAATGCTCACAAGACTATGGGGAAAGAACAGGATAGAGGTGGGAGGGAGGAACTTGGAGGTGAACTGACACCTTCTAAGCATCTCTCAGGATTACCTGGGAGCCTCTCATTTTCCAGACCCTCACCTCTTTCTTGCCTTGTGTTGCCACAGCACACCGACCCAGCTGGACCTGCTGGGGTAAGCAGTCTGCTGCCTAGTGAATGCCAAGTCCTCCCTGCTCAGCTGCCTCTCATGTGTCCAGAGTTTCTGTCTCTGCCCACGACCTCCAGACTTGGATAAAACAGTATGCCACAGGCACACTCCACACACCATACATATTACATATCTGACATACCAGCCACCACCAAGATGGTTTCAACCAGAAGCAGGGGAGCCCTGCCCCACGAGGCAAACTTCAACTAGTGAGAAAGGGAAATGGGTAGGGGCCGTCTAGATGAATTCCCTCTTCTTCTTCATACCCACGAAGTGCTCTGAGCCTCATTTCTTAACATAGCCTATCTGCAGAAGTTCCTGCTGTGCGACCAGGTAAGTCTCTTTACCTTTGTGGATTGAGTATCCAAAGCAATGGCCAGTGTGATATTGCTTCCTCATCTTTCCTATCCTCCCTTCCTTCTTCCTTTCTCTCTCTGACTTCCCAAGCAAAGGCTCACCAGGTACTTAACACTTGCCTCGGGATCTATCTGCTAGGGAGTGGGAGCTAAGACAGGAGCACAGCATAAGTTTTCTGAGAAACTAATCTTTTCAACAATGCTTGTGGACTATTGTCTGAATCTTAGAAAAAGGGCTTGCAAGTAAGAAATCTCTGTGAGGATCTGGGAATGCTAGACAGTCCCCCTTGAAGGTCCTGGTAACAGAGGCTGGCACGATACATGGCCCTGAGGGCAAGGGCAAGAGAGGTCTCTCTACTTCCTCAGAGCAGTAATTCTGCGGGACAGTGTGGGCGCCATTGGGAACTAAGGGACCACTGGGTGATAACACCAGTAGTAGGAAATAGCCCAACCCTAGTGGCATAATGAAGAATCTTCATAGGAAGATCACTAAAGAGAAATAGAGAAGGAGAGAGTATGGTGGGTGGTACACAGTGGTTTGGGAGAACTTGTTCAGAAGGACTTGTGAAGCCCCTCTGAGATGTTTTAGAACTCTTTGGAAATTTGGGAAAGGGGATGATTGAGGGAAGGGTTAAAGGTTCTGCCATACAAGTTGGACCAAATTCAACTTTTACCCTGAAGAGTATATTCCAGTTGGGTTAAAATGACGGATGGCGTTCTACATGAGCTAGCCACACTGTGACACATATGTGCTGTATACCCTTGCCATATTTGTGTAGGGCACAGTGTGACAACCGTGAGGACTATTTACTAATGGGATGTATCACGATTGGTTCGACTTTATTATTTGTTTTCCTACATCCTAAGCCCAGTAATCAACCCACGAGATGTTTCATTTCTGTGAGAAATGATCATGCAACACCAACATCAAACTTTCTTGAATAGGACTTTCCAGTTATATACTCAAAGCTAAATGCCTCTCAGATGATAGCTCTGGGGAAGGTGAGATAGAAAACTGGACACTTGAGAAAATAATGTGTTCTAGGGGTAGGGCTCCTTAGTATAACCTCGCTACTTATAATGGAAGGCAACTTCCAGATACTCTCAAATTATGCTTGAGAAATTATTAGTAATTACTAAGTTCGAGGAAAAAAGTGACTTTAGGAGGCGCAAACAATATGACAGCTAAGTAAGAATGAGAGCAGAACAAATGACTTCTTTCCTTAAATCTTAAATTATCTATGTCATAATTTCTAAATCCAGGAACAGATGAGGGGCTCGCCCAGTTGCACAGCACTAAGTGTCTGTCCAGCAAGGGGGTCAGTATGATACAATTGCAGTCATATCCATATGCCCCACAACCTAACCAAGATAGCACAAGAGTCCACACCAGCTATACTCATCTAATTTTTATTTTGGAATCTTATGACTTTCTTTTCCTCTTAACCCTTTCTTTGAGTAGTTAGAGGGATCACTATTGTTTTAATTTTTAAAAAATAAAAATAATGAATCAAAACAATTAAATGTCAGAAGTATTACACATGACAAGATTTAAGGTTCAAAATCAATCTTATTGTCAGTAGCTCTATTACTACTGCTTTATTCTAGTATATATTCAACTGCGATAGGTTTGTATGTATGTTATTATGTATACACAAAGTACGAAATGGATATTGTTCACTGCTGTTCATTACAGCCTCTCCTCTCATACATCCCCTCCCCACCTGTCACTATTCCTTCTTTTATTCAACCCAGGAATCAAATTTTGGTTGATTTTCATTGATGTATTTCTAGTATCATAACACCTGACATATGGTAGATATTTAAGAAAGTTATGTTCAAAGAATGAAATTTATGAAAGGAGATCAGTATAGTATATTAAATTGCTTGAAACCATCTCCTATTCTGAAAAATCTAGACAGGTTTTACTCTTAGGCTGTGCACTAAACTATATGAAGCACATAACTTTGAGACCTAACATTTATCCCTTTTTCCTCTTTTACCCTGAAGAGTATATTCCAGTTAATCAGGCAAGTAAGAGACCACATGTATAACCATATGAATGGGAGCAATTACGTAAGTTTTCAAAGAAAAAATATACATCGCTTTTGTGTGTGTGTAATAGGGTATTTTCTTCCTCCTCATCAATATGATTATCCCCATCTTCATCATCCACTGTGAGCTAACAAACACCACAGAGGAGGCAAAGGTAGTGCCAAGAAGAAAGTCTCTGGAGACAGGAGGATGTACTTGAAAAAAGCACTGTATTAGGAATCAGGAGATGGAGTCTTTGATAAATTACCTAACCTCTTGATCCTCTACTTCTTCAGCTATAAAATAGAAGTAATAGTAATTGCTTTGTCAACCTTAACTGGCTGTGAGGAATATTCAGTGAAATCGTTACTTGAGAACACTGAAGTTCTATATAGCTATAAAAAATTTTATTCACGTAACAATCTACTGAGGAGGTAATGGGGCATTAGAATAAGACAGACATGAGTTTAAATCCTGAGTCCCCTAACCAAAACTGTATGACCTTGGCTGGGTTATTTTTCTGAACTTCTGTTCTTCATCTTAAAATGTGGCTAATCATCCTTATTAGAGTAGACATAATGATAAAAGACCATCACGTTGCTAGATGCAGCACTTGAATACCTTGTTTATGTAAGTTGGATTTAAAATGTGATCATTTTAAACAAACAGACATTTGTGGAATATTTCAACTCAAGAGTTTGACAAATTGAAGCCTGCCATTTATTTACTAAAGTAGGTGGCAAAACTTTGATGCAATATATAAAATACCTAATGCAAACTAAATTAACTCCCTGAAGATGAATCTTTCTCCTGACTGGTGGTGAGACCCAGGAGAACCCAAGAAATATCAAGCAATTAGCAGTACCTTGGTCACTTGATGCTTACAAATAGAAGAACTGTTTTCCATCAGATCTTAGTAACTAACCAAAGCAATAGCGGTATGGAATATTAAAAGAGCATATGTCAACTGAAACAATGAATCACCCGTGATGAGTGACAAATGTTTAAAAATGGCAGAGGGTATCATAAGAGCCAACAATTTAAATCAAGTTTTAAAAATAGATAAAAGACTGGAAAGAGAGACATATACAGTTTTTTTTTCCAAGACCGCTGGATTCGGTGGACAAAAAAATCTCAAGTCTACTTGACTGATTTACAAAATTTGCAAAAGGGTGAAATTACCCTGGTGTCTTTTTCCGTGTCATTTTTCTGTCTCTGATGGGACTTGAAGAAAGGCATTTGCTAATGGAAATTCAGCAGGGACTCAAAGGTAAGACCATTCCTCATGAGATAGCAACAAAGAATAACACAATCATGAAGAAATGTACTAAGGGCAAAACCCAAAGTGTAACAAGAAAACAACCATAAAGGTTTTCCACGGATAAACAAGAGTCATCTGAAAAGATGGGTGACCAGACTCTCCTGAACTGGAAGGTTTATAGGTCAAAGAATAAGAGAAGGAGAAAGACGAGGCACACGCATGTGGTCACAGAGACCTCCCGCTCCTGGTCAGGAGAGTGACAGCTGAAACCAGCTCTGAGACACTGTGCTGAAATCTAGGACTTTATTCCCTACTGCCTGATGAAAACCTCTCTAGTATCCACCATCAGATTCTGTCTGATCCCAGCTTCCTTGCTAAGACCCATGTAGTTACCTGTGTCTGGTGCTCTGGATTTGTGTCATTCTGGACTCTTCTATTCTCTTTGGGGGCTGATTGCAACATGTTTTTAAAAAAAATCCTCATTGCTTCCTACTTTTCTGGTTAGGAAAACATGTGAATAGAAGAGAAATAAGAATGGGTGGAGAGTGGTGAAGGGTTTTAGACCTGCTTGTAATCACAGGTGCCTTGAGGACTGATTTATGTTTGGCCAACTTAGAAAATGTTTTTACCAAAGCAATCCAGTCCTAATTCATCGAGCTATACAGTCTTTCACTCTCAATCTGATGTAAAATATTAACATGATATAAGCTCCGAAGTGCACACACTGCCCAAGGCAAGGATTTAAAGCGAAGAGTCAAGTTCGTCATCTTTTACAAAGTATACTTTCTCACCCCGTCACTTCTCTGGTTACCAAATCATTTCCAACCTGTCTGGACCTTCTGGGGCTCAGGCATAAATCAGGAGAAGTGTGGTTGGAAATGGCTTCCTTTTCTTCAAAGCAACATGTACCCAACTCAATGGAGCATTAGAAATCCATAATGATGCATGTGGTTTCCATTATGCCAAGGGAAAGCCTGTCCGAATGCTCCAAACTGTCTCTCCCATGTACGACATCACAGCCCAAGTTGATTAAAAAAATTATGGAGAAGTCCCTGGGTTACAATCAAGAAGGGATCTAGGATCTCAGACCTAGTTTCTCATTCTCACAGAAGAGGCCGATGTATGGTGGTTTGGCATGATCTCTGAAGAAGAGACTCTGTTATGAGATTTCTGAACTTTAAATACCACTATCCTTTTGGGATTTTAGAACTCCTCTGAGGTTGTTCCCAGCCTGAGCCAGAATGATCACGAGAGGCCTGGGAACAAACATAAAACACGCAGCCTTGAGGCAACAGCAATATGTTCACAGCTTTTTTTTCCTTCTTCTATTTTTCTTTTTTTCTCTCCCTCTATCTTCTTTCTTTCCTCCATTCCTCCCTGCCCCCCTCCTTCCCTTACATCCTCCTTTCCTTCTTCAATACCTTTATTATTGGCAGTTTGGCTTTTATTTTTAGTTTTATGGTATGAATCTCAGCATGCTGGGCTGGTGGAAAAGGTTAATAAATGTACATATTTGTCAGATGCCTTCTTCTAGCTCCCTTGTTTTTTTCTAAGCTGATTATTTATTTATATTTATTTTTACTCTGCTACTACATCTATCCATGGGGAGTAGCACTGAAGTTCAGAGACAAATGGGTTAATTACCATGATAAATGGATCTTCATGTGCCATTGAGAGTTATCTAGCATACAGGGAGGCCAACGACTTATGAGAAAGCACTCATCAAAGCTCCTCACGGTGAGTATACCAAAAGATAGATGCATAAGCCCCATCCTCCAGAAATTACAGGCTAGTAGAGAAAACGAAACAGAAGAAAGTCAATGTTCACTATATGTTGAATGTTCATTAATTCAGTTAATAAGCATTAATTGAGCATCTACTCTGTGCTAGGAACTCTTCTAGGTGCCAAAGATAAAGCAGGGAAAAAAAGAGACAAAGCTCTGACTTACTTTGTAGAGTAAGGGACTAAGTGTTTTGTATACATGACTTTATTTGATGCTACCAAGAACACTGCAAGCTAGGTGTTATGATTTCCAGATTATACATGAAAAAATGAAACTTCAGAGAGGTTAAATTACTACAGTTTGTTAGGGATAGAGCCTCAATCTCCAACCAAGTCTATCTGATTCCAAAGCTTCTCTATTTTCTATTATCCTCCATGGCCTTCAGAGACTAATGAAATCATGAGAGATCTCACAGGACAAGGTACCAACTGAGAGGAATCCAGATGAGAGGGATCTGGCAAAGGCTGGAGCAGCCCATGGGTCTCATGGAGGTACCCAGTCTGAAGGACAGAAAGACAGAGCTTAGACAAGGAAGAAAGGGAAACAGCACATGAAGGCTCAGAGACACATGGGTGCATGGCCAATTAGGGACAGAGTCAAAGTGGCTTAAATGACAAGCAAGATTCTTATAGGACAGAACTGGGAGCCACAGCCAGAGAGAGGGCTGGGACACACTGTGGCATGCCGGAGTTGGTACTGCGTCTTAGGACAGTGGAGAATGTGGAGGTTGGACTTAGATACAATGAGTATACTTCCTCCCGCTCTGTGATTGATGAAAATTGTTTTACCTTTACAAAGTTATTCCCTTGTCAGTAAGAGAGAGGATAAGCATGGACATGTTTTTAGGTGACTTCAAGAGTGACCCACTAATAGAAACATTGATAAATTGCTGGATAAAAAGGGTAGCCTATGATTACATTTCCACCCTGGATGTATTTTTAAATAAATCCACTCAGATTCTTCTTTGGGCTGGCTTGGTATGCATACAACTGGATACATGAGTATTTAGCTAATAAAACTGGTTGAAGAATGTGAAAAATTTATCTACTACATGAAGTCATTGTTTCATATTGGTCTGAAGCTCCCAGTGGACTCTGAACACCAGATTTTTGTTCCCTCTGCTTTCCACATTGCTCTTTCCCATGAGGAGATTCTTTTGATATCAGCATGGGGTATATGGAATTCTTTGGGGGTGAAAGGTGTTCTTTCTATTATAGTAGCTTTTTATTTAACCAGTTCATTTCCATGTAAAAGCTGCTATTAATGCAATAAAATTAGAAGGGGTGTACCAGATTTGTTTTTTAATTTTCCTCTGGTGGGGCAGTGTTGCTGAGCATGTTTGCTGAGCAGCTGCAACTGCCAAGGTCACACTAACACTGAAAAAAGGAGGTCCTGACATCAACATACCCAAAGGTCTGAATAATTCTGGGCTGCCTCCAATTCTGAAATCCATTTCTCCGGGCTGTTCATTTCTTCTTTCTTTATCCCACCCTGGTTTCTGGCTTTTTCCCTTTTCCTAATGAACCCAGTATTACGTGACTGTTTTAATTTTGCCTGCTATAATGCAAACGGTTCCTATGGTATAACCTTTAGGTCAATTCTATCAAGTATTATTTGCTCGGTCTGTTCAGGGGGGGAGAAAATCACTTTCTTCTGCCTAGACCTTGTGTAATTGCATGAATTCTCTGATTTAGTTGGCTCTGCAAATCTATTCCAAGGTGCAGGGATGGAAGGGAACTCATTATACATTCCCTGCTGAAATGGTGACCTGAAAATAATGATGGGGAAATCAAGCTTGATCGCTGTGCTTTCTCTTTAGTCTAATTTCTGCTGAACTTTGGACTGTAACTTGTTTTTTGGCTGGAGAGCCCCAGGACATACTGGAGTCTGACCAAGGCGGTGCGGAGACCTGGGTTTTCACACCATGAAGCTGGTAACAGTTTTGACTTCAATGCCTTGAAAAGTAGGTGATTTCAATTGCCCTGTTTCCTTTCAGGGGAAAATGCTTTCTTTGCACCTAAACAATCTTCCGGTGCTTTTGACTGACAAGCATATTGTTATGATTATGACTGGACTTCTTGACTCCTGCAGGGATAGCATTTAAAACTGCCTGAGACTGGCACAAATCAAAATATTCATCAACTTAAACTATGTCAGCTAAAATGGAAAAGCCAAAATTGTAGTGTTTTATATCATGTCAGAAGTCCATGAACACGGTGCAAAACTGTTTAACTCTTTCCCTGCCTAAAGAAAATTGCAGCCCATAATAGAAGTTATCTGGATATATTTTCAAAATTATACCTACCATATAAATGCCCTATTATTCTCCCTTTATAGTATTCATTGATTTGGGGGGCTTATTGATTTAATTAACTTTCCTTCATTCCCATTCATTGATTCATTTGATCCTTCAATGGATACATTTGAGTGCCTATGATGTGTAGGGCACCACGTTTGCCTTTGTTGGGAAGGGAAATTAAATTCTTACCCATAGGTTGCTGGTGGTCCATTAGAAGAGAGAGACATATCCATAAATAGCTATAAAATAAGCAGTACGGTAAGTGCTACATGATAGGTATAGGTAAGCTGTCAACATAGGTTAATGAGGGTGAAGTCACCTCCATGCAGGAAACAGACTAGAGATCTAAGGAACTGCTGCTCAGCCTCCACTTTTTCCAGAATTTTCCTCACCCCCATTGGTGGTGCATGGGTCCACAGCCCTTTTGTAAAATGGGATTCTGCCCTTCCCTACAAGTACTCCCTCAGGTACAGTTGCTGGATCATTGACCACACTGACCTGACCAGTGGCCCTTCCACTGGAATTCAGGTAGCAGAGTGAGAGATTTCTGCCTCACCAGAGCAGCGGGAGTTGAAATTTAGACACTATCTACAGAAGGGCCAGTAAGTGCAGAGTGAAAAGAACCAACATGCAAAGAAGAGCAGAAATCAGAGAAAGCATGGTTCTGGTGGGAATTCAGGGCTTTGGTGCCTTGGTAAAAGACGTTGAGTACATTTCTGTCTCTGCCTCCAGTCCTCCCTACCCCCTCTCCCAACACCTGCATTTCATTTTCAGAGAGACAGTGGGCAAGAATGAGTTGATTTCTATTACTCACATCCCAAAGAACCCTATCCAAAGCAGAAGGCTTTGTAAGAAAGGAGAAGGATGGGTTTGTCTCCACTTAACAGAGAATAAGAAAGAGAATAGAAATCCTAGTGTTGCAGGATCATATTTTGATGTATTAACAAATGTGTTTTTCCCTGTGATTTCCTGTTACCCTTGACCCTCCCCCATCCGGGCAGCTAGACCATGAGTCATTCCTTGCCTCAAGGGAGGGTTGTCTCAGCAGAACCCGAGAACAAAAGAGACAAATTCTTGGCTTTTGAGTTTAAAAGGCTGAGCTTCAGGCTTCAGACAAAAAAGATTTGGAAGAATATTTGATCAATGTGAGCCAATTTTTTCCTGCCCACGTAAAATAAAAATTCCCCTGGCTGGAAGACAAGAGGCTCTTCTAAGGCAGAGCAAGAGGGTTGGATGCTGGTGAGTCCCTGAAAGCAGTTCTTGCATTCTCCTCTTGCCCTCCTCCACAGGCGGACCCCTAGCATGAATGTGGGGTTTTCAGGTTCTAAGAACAAGGGGACCTGTGCCTTCTTTCCAGGTTAGAATCCAAAAGATGGCAAACGTCAGAGAGATTCCCTCTACCCAGCACTGTGCCAGAGAAGCTGTAGGGCACATCTAGAGCAAAATAGGATGGGTTTTTCTGAGTTTTCCATGGTCCCAGAGTGGTAAAGGAGGTGAGCCTAATATCTCTGTGGCCCCCGGAGAAAGCCAGCCCTGGAGGTCTCCCACAGTTCAGTTCAAGGGATGTTGAAGATGTAATCTATAATGGTTGAGTATGAGGGACCAGTGGTACCATACAGACCTTAGAGGATGACAATATGGACAGATAACAGTGAGGAATCAGATCCTGAGGGGCACCTGGGTGGTTCTTAAGCACCTGACTCTTGGTTTCAGCTCAGGTCCTGATCTCTGATCTCTGGGTCATGATATCAAGCCCACAGTTGGGCTCCACACTCAACATTGAATCTGCTTGAGATTCCCTCTCCTTCTCCCTCTGCCCCTCCCACTCATGCTCTCTCTCAAATAAATCTTAAAAAAAAAAAGAACCAGATGCTGAGACATGTCAGGGCAATTTGGAGAAAGTGGCTCAGCCTCCCTTCAGGTAGCAATTTGAGCTTGACCCACAATTCTCTGTGCTCTGCACTAATACTTCCCCCAGTGGATGTTCTGATCGGATGGTGCAGGCTTCATTTAAATATGGCATACACCTCCCTACATGGGACATAGTTTCTGCTGATCACCCTAAGAGTGGCTAGCCTCCTTTATGGCCAGCTTGTATTTTGTTGCCTCATACAAATACAAGAGGTCCTGATTCAATCTCCTGAGCCATATCAATTATCTATTGCTGCATAAAAAACTACCCCCCAAATTAGTCTCCTAAAACAACAACCATTTTGTTTCTGATTCTGTGGATAGCACAGCAAAAGAACTAACTGCCCATCTGATTCAGTCCAAATTGCTAACATAGAATGGTAAGAAAATAAAATAGTTGTTTTAAGTCTCAATTTTTCCTCAAAGTCTTATTTTTGAGGCATAATTTATATAGGGTGAAATTTCCCCTTTTGAGATGCATAGTTCTATGTAAGCCATACCTGAGTGAGATGATATTTAGATGAGACTTTGGACTTTAGACCTCAGATGCTGGAATGGGTTAAGATTTTTGGAGCTGTGGGATGAAATTTGTTACAGCAGCATCCCACTTCTTGCACCAAAATTGGTATTAGCTTGAGCTGCCATAACAAAATGCCATAGGCTAGACGGCCTAAACACCAGAAATATATTTCTCATCATTCCAGAGGCTGGAAAATCAAGATCGAGTTTCCATCAGATTTGGTTTCTGGTGAGAGTTCTCTTCCTGGCTTGCAGACGGTCACCTTCTTACTGTGTCCTCATATGAAAGACAGAATGAGAGAGAGACAGACAGAGGGAGGCTGTACAAGCTCTCTGTTGCCTCTTATGGGGACACTAATCCTATGGGATCAGGGTCTCACCCTTATGACCTCATTTAACCTTACTTATAAGTAAGCCCTATAGCCAAATACAGTCACAATGGAGGTTAAGGTTTCAACATACATATTTTGGGACACAATTCAGGCCACAGTAGAGACACTGGGTCACATCTCCCTGACATATACAAAATCAATAGAGGTTTTCATTAAAAAAATAACTAAATGTGGCTTTGGAATTATGAGTGAACTCCACTAAGAGTCAAAGAGAACCAACAAAGTTTTAAAAGAGTTAAAATGACAAAATCACCACCAGTTTGAACTAAAAGAGACCAAGACTTTCCAAAATGAAAAGAGGCCTCTGGACCCTCTAGTTTCTATGGACAGGAAACAGGCTGATAAAGCTTCTCAGTCACAAACATGGGTCATTTCTTTCTTTTTTTTTTTTTTTAAGATTTTATTTATTTATTTGACAGAGAGAGAGACACAGCAAGAGCAAGAACACAAGCAAGGGAGTGGGAGTGGGAGAAGCAGGCTTCCCGCGGAGCAGGGAGCCCGATGTGGGGCTCGGGGATCATGACCTGAGCCAAAGGCAGACGCTTACCCGCTGAGTCGTTAACATGGGTCATTTCTTATGGAAAAGCAAAAATATCTCCAAGTACAGAGCCGAGAATTGTGGAAAATGCTGAACTGGGAAGCCATTCCCTGAGATGAGAACTAGGTCCTTAATTACACTCCCCAGGAGAGGGAGACGTGACAACATACCCCAGGCTAGATTTTCAGAATGCCTTCTCTCTGCAGTGAGCCCCTCTTCTTTTTAAAAGTAAATGTCCACTGAATTTATCCTGTCCTGTCTCACACGACATGTTGAAGTGTGGGAAGAACAGATGACTTTTCATTTTAGCTCACAGGTCTTTAGATTAAGAGGAGCCACACTGAAGGGGCTATACCTGAGGAGGCTCGTTCACATCTGGGCTTGATCAGATGATGAGATCGTGGACTGCATGCCTGAAACCATAATGGGATGAGGTTTTGGGGGGAGGAGGTAGTACATTTTCTGTGTGGGACAAATGTGAATTATTGTAGCAGGCAAGGGGCAGACTGTGGTAAACTGTTTGCCAAGATGACAACCACAATTCCTCCCATTCCTAGATGGCTGTTCCTTGGCAACGTGAGTGGCCTATTCCTCCCATCAAGATGTGAAGTCCACTTCCCCGCCACTGGAATCTGGGCTGGTCTTGTTACTTCCTTTGATCAGCAGAATGCAGCAGAAGTGATACATGTGACTGTAGAACTTCGTCTACAGCTCGTCCTGCCATCTTGAAACCCTGAGACCTCCATGAATAGAAGTTCAAGTTAGCCCTCTTGAGGATAAGAGACTAACTGGAGAAAAAGGTCCAGGTGACAGGCATCACCAACTGCCAGAATGTGAGTGGAGCTCTCTTAGATCATGTAGCCCCAGGGAAGCCACCAAATTACTGCAACATAAGAGATCCCCAGCAGTATCAATGAACTGCCCAGCCTAGACCAAATTATTAACCCATAGAATCATGAGCAAAAAAGTGGTTGCTGTTTGAAGACACTCAGTTATGGCATGGTTTACTATGCGGACATATACGTGGCTAGAATGTCAGACTTGGTTTCACTTCTTCAACTACATGTTGTGTTAGCAATAGGAAGTCAGTGGAGGACAGCTTGGGGTAATTTTCCTCAAATAGAGATTATAATGCCATGGGCAATAAAGGCAAATAAAGACTCATTTCTCAGTTCATGCAGTGAGTATGATTGCAGGATCTCCTCAAGCCCTCTCCAGGCCATTCACTACATCCCCATTCTCACATCTGCTCTCTGATGCTTGAAATTTTTTTTAGCTGGGGGTTAAGATTTCCACTACACAAGCTAAAATACATTGCTTTAATATATTTCATTGTATTAAAAGCGGACACTGGAGAAAAGTAACCTACTTAGTTTCCCCAAGACATAACTGTTGTCTTAGTCTGTTTGGGCTGCTGTAACAGAACAGTACAGACTGGGCAAATTAAAAACAACAGATGCTTATTTCTCACCGTCTGGAGGCTGGGAAGTCCAAGATGAAGGCGCCGGCAGATTTGATATCTGGTGAGACCCTGTTTCCTGGTTCACAGACGACTGCCTTCTTGCTGTGTCCTCACACAGTGGAAGGAGCAAGGGAACATTCTGGGGTCTCTTTTATAAGGGCACTAATCCCATTCATGAGGGCTCTACCCTCCTGACCTAATCACCTCCCCAAAGTCCCACCTGTTGATATTATCACATGGCATTTAGGTTTCAGCAAATGAATTTTGGAGGGATGCAAACATTCAGTCTATAACACTGTCTTCAGTACTTTTCTTAAGAGCGATTTTGGGGGAGGTGAGAACACTGGTTGCCTGGGCTATCTAAGTTAAACCACTCTTTGGCCAGAATTCTGTCCAGGGTACAACCCTAGCCTGTGCTATGGGATACATGAAGAATCACAAAAAATCTTGTTCTCTGAGGTTGGTTCAGAAGATTTTTAATGATCTTCTGAAGTGATGAATAAGAATCACAGAAACATGGAGAGGAATCTCGCAAACAACTGCCTCTACTGGCATTTCAAGACATCTGTCAGTCTGGAAAATTTCATCCCACTATGCTTGGTGGGTATCTTGCTTCTCATCCAGGTGAAAGGCCTCCCTCTACCATAGCATGGGGTTCAGCTGGCCACTGGCTCTGGAGTTCTCCCTGTCTTCCACCAGCAGTGCAGCGGTAAGGAAAGCTCAGACTAGAACACCAGAGATGTTTCTGGACCTGTGTGACACTGGGGCCTTGTCTTTTGGTAGTTTCGGAGGGAAATGCACAGGAGGTAAATAAGACAAAATATTGAAAATGACTCCGTGTGGTTGCTTCAGCTATTTTTCAGTTATAAAAGCCAGGTCTAAGTTCCTGCAATTAAAATTCTACCAGACCGTAGTGCCATATATATGGCTACGCACTTCCAAGTCTGTATCTTAATGGCCTGGCTTTTGTTTGGCTGAGAAAACGAGAAGATGGACAATTCTGCAGGGTTTTACTATAAGTGAAGGCTCTGGTGTAAATTCCAAGCTTCCGGGCGCTGGGTAGAACTAATGGCCACATGTACTGTACACATGGATGTATTGCCCCAAAACTGGAATAGCTCATGAAATGCTCTTCGACCTCCGATTATTCATTTCCTTCTCCTTCTCCCTCTAACAGTGTGATGCTATACATTACAGGGTTATTATTTCACTCATCACATGAACCTTTGGCCTAATGACTTATCCCTTGAGGCATGCTATAATCACTGAGAAATGTGTTCCCTGTCACGTCTTATTGCTTAATTATGGCTCTATTTTAGGCTCCTAGAGTCATTTGGCTTGGAAAGACCTCTCTTCTATGTGATCTTGAACACCCATCCATGTTGAGTTATCCTTGAGTTCACACGAGTCTGTTCCATTTCCACCTTGTTCTGGCTTGGGCAATAATTATTGCCCCTTGAGTCAGCAAGACCTTGAGTTGTTGCAATGAGCTCTTATATTTACGCTAGTCTCCACACAAGACACTATCAACCCTCTGTCAGAAAGGCATGTACTTACTTTTTCTAATACTTGGGGTTTTTTTGCACCAAAAAATCCCAGTGCCCCGCCCCTCTTTTAAATCATGCAAAACCTTCCTCTTTTCTCAATACTCTGGTGGTGACTATAATTTTTTTTTAACTCAGAACGTGTACATGTTGTATACCAGAGGCTTTTTGTTGTTTTAGTTGTGCATGTGTTGCTCCTTACTACTAAAGGCAAACTGAAAGATACAGCAGGCCCTAGATACATTCATAGATTGCAAAAAAAAAAAAAAAGTGGACAGAATATTTAAAATTAGAAGTGTTCTAAAAATTTGGGACTTCTGGAGGATGCATCCATGTTGTGTTCCAATCGCTCATTTTGCCTCCCATCAAGAAGACATTATGTTCTGTATCAACCTTTGAGTATAAATCTCAGTCCTTCAGGTAGATGATAAGCTTAAGGACAAAAGGGGCAGATCATACACCTCTCACATGGCTCTGTCCATATATGTAGCTACACACAGTGGTTTGATCAATTTCATAAAGAGATAATGTTGCATTTTCAAGACAGCTGTTTGGGATTAGGAGCTTGCAAAAGTAGTTGACATTAAGGGAAAGGCAGATGGAGAATAGTGTCCTGCTTCATCCCTCCAGAGAGTAGTTCAAGTCAGGCCTGGGGTAGATCTATGTTGAGAGGGGGTATAATTACCCTGGTCCAGAGTGGCCCCAGGTCTTGTCTGGCAGACTGAGTTATATCTATCAGGGCCTTTTAAAATGCTGACTTGGCTCCTTAGAAATACAAAACCCAAAACATCATTTATAAAGGTCACTGGGAATGGCCTGGGTCAGAATAACTTGAGTCCGTTTTGTGCCAATGTTTCGGAAGAGGAAGTTGCTGAATACTTAAAGCTTCTTGAGAGTACTATGTTGCTAAATCCAAACAAAGAATGAAAGAGGTTTATAGCTTTTTTACTCTATAATTCAAATGCCAATCTAGCAATAAAATATGTTCTAGAAATTCCAATCAGAGACTTCTATCATCTGACTTGGAAACCAACTGTGCTCTCAGTGAGCACAAAGATTTACCACCTACAAGTGCTGTAATTCAGTAGAATTATGCAGAGGTGAAGAGCGTGAAAAACTCTCACTGTATTTTAAATGCAATGAGAACTATGCTTTAAGAAATTCTCTGAAACCTATAAAAATGGTTCTATTTAAAGAAAGTAGTGGGAATCAATGTATAAGAATTCTTAAATTCAGGAATTCGAGTTTACCTTTCAGAGTATGATTTTTTTTTAAGGCAAGTGAAAATGACTACCAATGGTTATCTTTCAAAGAGAACAAGTGAGAGAACACGAAGTAGTTAACTCCTAAATTACACATTAAGAGCCCCGACAACTTTTTGCTCCAACTATTTGAGAAGTTGAAGCAAGAGAAGAGGAGTTCAACTCCAGAGAGGGACAGCTCTACAAAGTGCTCCAATAAACTCAGGGCAGTAATTTTGAACCTAAGTTCCTTCACAGAAAGTAACAATTATTTGTGGATTTGTGAATCCATATATCAAAGTCTTTTGAATGTGTTTTATGATTTTAAAAGATATCAGGGCTATCCTGGCAAAGCCAGTGCATATGGTCCTCATACCAACGAGCCCCCACTTCTTCATTTGCTCTTATTCCTCCCACACATGGAATACAGCTGCCTTGTACAAAACTGATGCAATATAACTTTGTCACTTATATCATCACCTGAGCACTCGGATACCACCCTGGGAAAGCCAAGCAAAGCAAGTTTTTCAAAATAATGGTATCAGTGGACCTTTTATAGACATATTTGAAAGCATTTCACAAGCACAAACACAATCCCTGAATGGGTTATAAAACAAAATTTTCAAGTGGAGGGATGCAATGAACTTTATGGTCTGATACATGTAAGAGATACACCAAGAGTTTTAGAACTGCAACGTTACTAGCACTTTAAGTTTAAAATAAGCCAGTTGGCCAACATGCCATAAGTGAAATCTCTGGCTCTCAAATTCCTCTTCTCTAGAGATGATAAAATCAGATGATCTCTGAGGTCCCTTCCAATTCATTTATTTCATGGTTCTCCTTTCTCTGTATACCTTATAAATATTTTGACTGAGAATCAGATTCTAGCTCCCTGTATGTAGCGGATGTTACAGAACCTCATTCACTGATGAATTCCCCTTAACAGAAGCTCATACAAAAGCAGATGACTGCATCTACCACATGAAGATACAGGCACATGACTACCACATAGCACGTAAGAACACGTACTAAAGTGAGACCTTTTTAACAGTAAACAAAAGACCACATTACAGATGTATCAGACTCGTTTATTCCTTAGAAAAATAAGAGTGTATTGGACAATGATGTTTTCAGTTTTTACGAATATCATTCATAAATAAAAACACAACTATCTATATAAATGCCTCTTTAGGTAAGTCAGTAATGGAAAGCTATAATTTTAACTCAAATTACATAATATAAAAATACATAGCTCATCCACACTGCTAGAATACCCTCAAACTCATTTAAAAATAGGATGGCCCTAACTTTTTCAGCATTATTATAAATACAATATTACATTTGTCCTTATTCTCTTTTATGATAGTTCTTTTTTAAGACTTAAAATGTAGTGTTTGTACTTTTTGGAATTTCTGATAAATAGATCACAATTTAATGTGAAATTCACAGATTCTGTGACAAACCAACAGTATTTACACATTCACATATAGCACAACGTGGTGGTCAAGTATTAATGATAGTAATTAACAAACTATTAAAATACTAAGAAAATCACCATTTTAGCAATTTAAATCCTTTATGACAGGATAATTTATATACAGCAATACATATTTACAAATAACTTTAGAAAAAAAGTGTATCAATTTTTTTGATAATCAAAAGTACTGATAGGTTTTCTGTATTAGTTTTAGCCTCACTGTAGAAATGTTTTGTCTCAATTTAATCAATGTGCTGATTAAAGACAATACATTAATAGTAAAATTATATGTATTAGTGGTACATTTGTGTGTGTGTATAAACCAATCAAAACTCAGGTTGTGAATTAAAGCCATTTAAAAGGCAAATTGAAGACAAAAATAATGTTACTGAAGCTGTCTTTCTTTATGTGTTTTGCAGCTCTAGTAAGATCCAATAGACAATTCAACACGCTACTTTTGTTAGTATTTTTCTCCTGCTCTTTTTCACATTAATTTTGGTGTCTCTCTACTAACTACATAAAACAGGACTCTCATCAACACCTCTCCTAGAAGTCAAATGAGTTTGATGAGGTGCTGAGTATTTTCCATTTTACTTTTCTATATTTACCTGGTCCAACAACACTCTTAACCATATAGTTTTTCTTCCATCTTATTTGGGTCATTTGTTTTCACCCAGTCATCAGGGTACACCGAGGGAACTGGCCCTGGATCAAGGTAAACTGTGTGCCTACGTATAAAATAATCATAATTTGAGGGTTTAGAATGTCAAACATGTTATACTAAAACTAACCAGGGATTCAAAAATTAACACCATTCTAAAGGCACACTTATTCGAGCTCATGGCATAATCTGAAGCGTACTCTACTGAATCCTGCATAGCTGAGTGAACAAACACTGGCACTTCATGTGGTCAGAGCAGCTGAAATGGCCTTTACAGGAGTTCTAACTTCTTGATTTTGGTCTGGATTTTGAAGGGGCATGCTGCCGGGATTTTCACACTGTTCATCTACCTTTAGGGAAGCGGCGTGTTCTTGACGATTTTTGTTCTCTTCGGCAAATCCTAATGTCACACTCTCCCCAGAAGGCTGAAATGGCCTCCCCAAATGAACCACCTGTTTCTCTGCTTCGGCTTCTTGTTCATGCAGCAATCTCTCCACCTCCACCTCAAGCTCCAGAGTCTCCTCGTCAGCTTGTACATCCAGTTGTTGCATCAACTCTTCCAACTTCTTGGCCTTGCGGAGCTCATTTTGCTGTATGATTGTACAGAGGTGTTCAGTGAGTTGCTCTTTAATTTCAGTCTTACGCTGGAGATCTAGCTTTGCTGTAACATACTCTGCTTCAGCCTTGTCAAACCGCTTCCTGTAGGGACAGGTACAAAGATTGGTCCATTGGTTTTCCACTTAAGAAGACATTCAAAGGAGGGCCTAAAAACAATAATTAAACTCCAGAATTGGGGGGGAAGGAAGTATAATGAAGACATGGATACTAATATTTTATGCACATTTGTCCTACATGTCAGACAAACCAGGCTGTTCCTGCTCAAACTTTTACAACATCCACATTTGGGCCCTTCTAATGTAATGACATTCTTCTGCATTCATTTCTTCTTCCCGAAGCGGGGCTTGAATGAAAGCAGGCTGAGAGGTTAATTCAGTGGTGAGCTAGCTCTGGTCAGGGAGAGCCCTGATTTGCAGTGTTTGTCAATTTCTGTATTATAAATACTACCACCACTATGGCCAATTTCAGGCAGTTAATGTGCCATCACTGACTGCAGAATTGGAAAGAGATACACAAAATCTGTTCTTGTGAACCAGTGCAACCTAGCTCCAGCACACAATTGGTCAAAATGTATGAGAGGTAAAACAACAGGAGAAGGAAAAAGTAGAAAATCTGCATCTCTTGATTAGTGGATTAGAAAAGGAAGAATTTTGGTGGAGAAGGATATGGACAGTGGTTGCAAGGTGAATGTAAATGGTATTAGGTGAGGCAAAAAGCAAGCATCAAGTAGAACAGAAACATTTCAGGGTAGGTTTAGGAAGGGTTTCTCAATCTTGGCACTATTGACAACTTGGACCATATCATTCTCTGTCGTGGGGAGCTGTCCTGTACGTTGTAGGATGTGCAGCAGCATCACTGACTTTCTCCCACTCCCGCTGGTAGCACCCGATACTTGTAATAACCAAAAAGGTCTCCAGATGTTATCAAATGTCTCCTCAGGGGCAAAACTGCCCCCGGTTGAGAATCCCTGGGTTAAGTTGTTCTCTCTCCATTCTGCAACAACAGATTACTGTTAGACTTTGATTAAGGCATTTTATCTATTTACATTTATGTAAACTGCAAAGAGAGGCAACGCCAATCTTAGAAATAAGGTAATTCTACTGGGGAAGTCACCCTGTGATCTCTCTTTTTTTCTTTTGTATTAGGTTGACACAAAAAGAAAAATTATCATATGTCGGTTCACTGTCTTTTGCCTTTTCCATATAATTTGTTCCCTTTTTTTTTTTTTTTGGCCAGGAAAAGAGACTGGCCCACATTTATCAACTAATTGTTCAGTTTAATAACCACTACCAGTTGTGAAAGCCATGGTGCCTTACCTGTTATGACTGCCTACATCAACGCAATGTAGTAAGTAATTTCTGGTACTACAGTTATAGCAAAACAGAAAGTTGTATCTCCTAACACAAGATTCTCTGTCTTGAAAAAGAATATAGTGAAAAAATGAAAGGCTTTGATTTTAGAAAACCCATGGTTCAAAACCTGCCTTTGCCTTTTACTGTGTATGTACCTGTTTTGGTCAAGGCCTTTTCTGGATGTAAAGAACAGACACCCAGTCAAACTAGCTCAGGTGAAAAGTGGGTTTTATTGTAGGATACAAGAGGCAATTTCACAGGCATGTCATCAGAATCAAAAGCTATTCTCTTTAATGCTTAGAAACCAGTTTCTCTCATTTTCGCTTTCCAATCATACTCATAGCCCAATATGGCCACCAGCTGTGGCTCTACATCAAATTCACTCCACTCAATTTCTCAGTGTTCGAATTCCAGGGGAAGGACCCGGGTTGGCTTAGCTTGGCTCACATCAGTTTGAACAGAGCTTAGTGTCCAGCCATGCCTGAACCACCCCTATTTAGCCTTTGGATTAAATGTTCTGGAGTTGGTAGCCCATCTTCGTTCTAATCAGGTGTGCCCCAGGGTCAGCACCATGAGTATAAAACACAGCTAGGTTCCTAAGGAAGAGGCTGGAGAATATACATGCAGTGTCTGAAAACTCCAGTATAGTGACCCTTGGTAGTATCTTCATCTGAGTTTTGGTTTATTTGTAAAATGGTGATGATACTATTACTTCACAGGAGTGTTAAGGATTAAACAGTATAAACAGGGCAAGCGTCTAGCCCAGTGCCTGGCAGGCACTTAAGAAACAGAACTTCTCCTTCAGAGCACCAGAATCAAAAAGCATTGCTAGTTTATCACTAAATGAGTACTCTAACTAAAACTAAAATTATGCAAAGTTTAAGGACTCAGTATTTATACTTGAAAACTGTTATTTACATAATGTTCATTTACCGCACTTAATTTTTTTTTTTTTTACTGTCATCTAGTAACTGTAAGAATGAGAAAGTTAGCTGTTTTTCAATTACTCTCTATGTTAAAAGAATTGTTCCAAAGGAGCTTTGTTGGACATATGAATCCCTTATTTCCATACTTTGTAACATATCCTGTTTATGAATGTTCTTGCATCAAGCTTAAGAGCTCTGACAATATTCTCTACAGGTATATGAAAACCTTGCCCCTTCCCCCCAAGTCAAACCTCCTTTCTGTGGTCTGAGGTCCCCTCGGCCAGCCAAAGTCAGTAAAGATTTACTGATGGAGCTCATGAATGCTGAATTGAAATTAAATTTGCAAATAGGTCCCTAGGTTTCCATTGATCTTTCACCCTGGATAAATCACTGAAGATTTTGCATTTTGTTTATTTATTTAAAGTTCTTCTGGCCAGAAACATGCATATATATTCTTGCACAGAGTGATTTATGTTTGAAATATTGATTAATTTCACAAACTGCACTATGAGCTGGAGGGTCAGGTGGATAATACCAAATCAGAATATGATGACATGTTTTGGAACAGAATAATACGAGCATTATATATAACACAGTAAGCTAAATTGAACTGGAAATGTAATTACAGAATTGTTTTGTTATTTTAAAGGGACATCGAGTGATTTAATGAATGTTATTTAAAGGGTTCTAGAATCTGTCTCTTGATTTTGGTATCCTGAAATTTTTTAAGAACTCAATAGTTAACCCTTGGCATGCTGTTAGGTTCCATGGGTCCACTTTCAGTTTTTTGGTTCCTTTTCTGAGCAGTTCTAACTATCTGTAAGGATCAACATATCAAGGTTTTTATCCTAAGAAAGGATAGAATAAAACTACATTTTGCAATTACTACATGGGTTCACTGGATCCTTTTATACATCTGAGATGCATTACAGGATTGTTGAGACAGGATATATTGTTGCTATATCTTGAAACATTCTGCCATTTTGTAACCCTGGGAATTATTTCCTTATTACTCATCAATTATTCCCATTTTGCAGGAAAAAAAATAAGAAAACAGAGAATGATAGAATGACCTAAAGGACGATGCCACAGTGAAATAAATCATCATTGTTTAGTTTCCTTATTGTGTTGTTCAAAGTATCACATCATCTTTCAAAAAGATAAAAAAAAAGACTAGAAACATCATATCTGTAATCTGTTCTCAGCTTTCACTGAACACAGTTCAGAATTAGTATTTTTCATTTTCTGCCCACAGTGACAAAGTAGAGAAAGTTGACAGATGAAGACATTTTGCAGCTATTAGACAAATCCTAAGATTTGTGGTAGGCTAAAAACATGACCACCCACAGATATTCACTTCTTAATCCCCAGAATCTGTGAATATTACCTTATATGGTAAAAGATGTGATTAAGTTTACAATTTTGAAAGGAGTTTATTCTGAATTATTCAGTTGGACCCTAAATATAATCACATGTATCCTTTTAAGAAAGAGGCAGAGGAAGTTTTGAGAGAGAAGAGGAGGAAGCAATGTGACTACAGAGGCACAGAACTTAGTGGTGCAGCCACAAGCCAAGGAGTGCCTACAGCCACCAGAAACTGAAGAGGCAAGGGATGGATTCTTCCCTAGAGTCTGTGAAGGAAGACTGACCCTACCAACACCTTGATTTCAAACTTCTGGCATCCAGAAAGGTAAGAGAATAAATTTCTGTTGTTTTAAACCACCCAGTTCGTGGTAACTTGTTATGGCAGCCCTAGGAACCTAATACAAAGGCCAAAACAGACAGTCTAGGTTCTAGATGGTGACACCAATGACATACATGAAATCTCGAGTATGAGACTTCAGAAAAACACATCCTAGATGAACTTGTTCTCAAAATCAGAGTCAATGACTGAAAAATATATTTCTGAGGATAAAAAGGAAATGTTATTCTCAGAGAATTAATAATTCCAACAGAAAGAACTCGATCACACAGTATTTTACAAGTACTCTGACCGTCTTGTGTTGTGAAAGTGTTGTGAAAGGATGTAACTGCATTCTTTCAGCTTTTTATAATGTTGGGAGTCAAGTTACTTGACATAAAGAGGTCTGCTATGCTTACATTCTTATTAAAATTTTTAATAAAGTTTTTTTCCACAATCCCTATTTTTACTTCTGCAAATTATACATAAAACATTTACGTATATATGTGTGTACATGTATGCACATGAATGTGTACATGTTAATGGGAATGTCTATTAAACATAAATAGCTAACAGTGATTATAGTTTTTCCTGGTCCATGAAGGGTCAAAGAAATGTTCTACACACAGCCACTCTATTTCACAAGCTGGTCTATGCAGCATACGGCAGCCTGGGAGTCACAGATGCAAACAGCAATAACTCTCAATTTGGTTCACTCCAAGTGCTGGTCTCCTTAAAGGGGTCTACTCTAACAGTGCTCTATAGAAGCCAATTTTAAAGCAAATTCTGGACTATTCATTATCTAAGAACCTTTTGTGGACATTGCATTGTACTATAAAACTACAATATTATTTTTATTTAAAAAAAAAATCAAGGAAATCTTCAATAGAAACTGGTTGCCCTGGGGATTAGCTACCAGTATAAATCTAAACCACAATATTCTATCACCAATCTCTAATTTCTCAATAACCACAGATGTAAATTTAGAAAATGTTGTCTTAATCTTATGCATGAACCAGATACAATGCTGGTCCTAGTCACAATCGTCTATGGCTTCTCTTTGACTTATCTCAAGAGCTTAGATTTTTAAAAATAGCCTCACACATACAATATGGATATTCACATACAACTATGTCAATACCAGTACCATGAGAAATTGCCCTCTTTAGTTTGTTAAAAGATGTAAAATTTTATGTAAATATAAAAATTTGCTAAAATTTCATTAAACATGTTTGTATATTACGGGATGTTTTCTTCTTTAACCAGTAATCCCACTTTCTTTGTGGTTCTCTGAAGGCTATAACTATGACATTTCTTATATTATGTTCAACATACAAATGCATCCTACTCCAGCCTCCTCTAGGACAGAATTAAAACATAATGAGATGATTTTCTGTTGAGGTATCCATAATAATCTGAATTATTCACGTAAAGGGCTATAAAGGCAAAAGAATGTTCCTCTGGTAAACTTAAGTTACAGAGAATAAAATATGCTAAAAATCTAGGATTAGTTTTATCTTAATAAAATCTTGGTTACCTCCTTAATGACCTTATAAATAGAAATCTGGAACCTCCAGTTATCAGCTACTGATGGCATTAATTTAAGCAGTTAATTAATAAAAGCAACAATTACAAAAATCACAGGGACACCACAAACCTCTTTCTTAATAAACAGTGAATTAAAAGCCATCATCAAGCATTTCCGCCTTATTAAATTGTTATATAAACATTCTGATGCTGTGGTTTACCCTGGACTAATGAGGCATTCTGATTGATTTCTAGTGTTACAGAGAGAGATGCAAAACTGAGTCATTAACACGGCATTCCCTTGTGAAAAAAGACAAACTAGGATGATTAAAGCAACGCTGAAAGGACTGAAAACCCTGAAATTGGACCTAATTTTTTGCCCTTTTATCTGCTTGCAAAGTTCATGTAATTCTTTACATGTGTTAGTTCATTTTAAAAATACTCCACGATGAATTTTTCACTAAAAAAATTCCAGTGGTTGAAACCAAGAAAACACATGATAGCAAACTATTATATACAGAATACAATCGAAAAGAAAAAAAAAAAAAAAAAGAGGAAAAACTTCAAGCTTTCGAGACAGAGTGGTATTTTCTTTAAATACTCATATAAAGCACTGGGTATTATATGAAAAAAATAAATCATGGAACACTACATCAAAAACTAACGATGTATTGTATGGTGACTAATGTAACATTATAAAATAAAATTAAAAAAAATACTCATAAGGCTTTTAAAAAAATAAAACAGGTTTTCTTTCTTTGATGAAAACTGAAATGAGAACTAGGATAATCTCTAAGAACCATCTCAGATAATCAAAATTTCTTAATAGAAAAATTGCAGACTTGGTGTTAGAATAATAGAATTTGGGGACAAGTCATACAGACACTTAAGAGTCCCAAACATTACACAGCTGATGGTTTAGCAAGAAAGACTAAAATGCAAATAAATAATGCAAGAAACGCTCTAACAGGAATATGAACAAAGATGGGGGAAAGTTAAGGAAGACTTCAAAAAGAAGAGACACTTGATTGAGTACAAAATAGGGATAAATAGAGCACCTAACGGTATTGTTATGAGGCTTCAATGACAACACACCTGAAAGCTCCTGGCCCAGGTAGCAATAAACATTAATTTACTCTGACTCCTGGTTCAGAGTTCCCTCAACTCACCGAGCATATGAATACTCGAGGCTGGCCTGATCGATCCGGTTTCTGAGGATTCCAATATCAGCGGACACCATGTCATCTAGAGCCTGTAACTCCTTTTGAATCCGCTTTAGTTTCAAGGTCTCTGCTTGAGTTCTTTTAGATCTAGAAAAATGAGTAGAAAAATAAAGACATTTTAAAATCACGTATCTATATACAATATAAGTGAAAAAAGCAGCCTACTGTATATACAATATGATTTTAATATATAATTTTTAAAAAAATTAGAAAAAAAACAGCACAAATTGAAATAAAATGCTGGCAACATTTTGATATATCTCTAAGACTGCATTTGTGCTATTTCCCTTATTATTCCAATACACAAAGGAAAAAGTAAGATTTAAAAAAAAAACTAATAGTTCACTTATAGGTCTCTCTTCATTCCATGAGAATGTGAACAGGCACTGAAAGAATATATCTGTATTCTCTTTACATGGAACACCTAACAAACCTTTCTAAATTTCTAGCCTTCAATTCTTGCTAAGCCCATTTTCATTTGTCTGATACTTAGTGGACAAAAGAACTGATGCCTGCATTTCTTTTTGTTTTGTTAAACACCATTTCTTTGTATTTTTGGTTTTAACCTTTTTAGGACCCATTTCCCCCGAACTTTCATTACTTTGATTCTTGTTTTTTAGGCACTACAGTTCCTCAAAATTCTTTCTGGGGCTCAAAACCAATACTCTTTTTTTTTTCTTTGTTTAAAAGCACATTCAACCTCAGTCCCCTCACCACCTCCAAATACATGACACACTGAAGAAACAGAATAAACAAATACAAAAGCCAACCTTCAATCTGATTTCACTTACTTCAAAATTTCATACCCATTCTCACAGAATAAACTCCCCCAGAAAACCACTGTATTGCAACTTATATTCTCCTGATTTCTACTCCATTATGCATTTTCCCTTGTTTTCTGCCTACAAAAGTTACCAGTATGATTCTTTTACTTCAAGTACTTTGCTGGTGCATTTATTAATATCTAATCAGGTTATATTTCCCTACTTTCCGCCTGTACCAATACTGTCTTCAACCAAATACATGTAAAGAACAAGTGCTGAGCCTATAAATCTTTTTGTAAAATCCCCAGTGAACAGCCTCCCCAACCATTTCCAAAATGAAGACTACTGAAGTGATTTCCAAAATCACTATTCACTTTCAATAATCACATTTTTTTTCTTGAAATGTAAGTTCAGTAAGTTGCATGTTTCCTATGTTTCATGAAAGATCAAGGGGGACCAGCTGGAGAAAAAAAAAAAATCATCATTTCAAACACATATATCCCTGACAGATAAAATTCTGAATGACTCTCACATACCTACCTGCCTTTCTCTCTAGCCCCGTCCCTTCCCCTCCCCCGACACATACGTCAGCTTCAATAACCAATAGTTTTGCCAGGCTTTTCTGGAGATCTGAAAAGAAAATGCCAAGAATACTCGCTTGCATTTCATTCTCCCTATTCTCAATCATTGCTTCACTGACTAAGCTTGGTTTCCTAATGCCACAGCACACCGGAAATTACAAACTAAAAGGGCAGGAAGAGTGGGTGAGGGGTGGAAAGTGGCTCAAATGGGAATGTTGCTGTTGGAGGCCAACACAGTGCAGTAAAGGAAAAGCGACTGCCGACAAACTGACACTGGGAGGTGACAGAAATATCAAAATGCACACAACAGGGCAGAGTGCTCACAATGGTGACCTTGAGTCACTGATGAAAGGTTGTATCATGTATCAGTGGGGGAGGTAAATTATTCAAGGAAAACGTCCATAGAAAAACACAATTAAGATTTCTGGGAGTGGAAGTCACTTATATGGAATAAATAATCTTACTTTTCTACATATCACATGATTAAAACATCCCCACGTCAAAATTAAAACCTGCACTTGTTGCTAATGCACTTATACTGACGGCTATTCTCCACTTCCTTCAGATGTGTAGATGGCTAAAACTGAAAACACTGATGCTGATTCTGAAGCTTTAATTGCACCTGTATTCACAATTTTGGCTTACAAAGTCCTACTTAATAAATAAACATCGGAATTTCAGTATCATTTATAAAGCATAATTTGTTTAGTTAGCTTTAAAAGTAACACTGTAGAGGGGCACCTGGCTGGTCGGTAGAGTATGTGAATCTTGATCTCAGGGTTGTGAGTTTAAGACCCACATTGGGCGTGGAACCTACTTTACAAAAACAAATTAAAAATGAAAGTTGTAGAGAAAAACGTCAATTTATCAAAAGAGACAAGGGAAAACAAATATAAAACATGACAGAACTGATCGCAGATTACAAACAACTCTCCTAGTTCAGGTGCCTCACCTTTCTGCAATAGCTTTAGCCAAAAGAGCTTTCTTACGTTTATTTTTCTCTTCCATTAGCCGCTGTTCTTGCTGGAGGACTTCCCAACGAGATTTTTCTTGCCTAGGGAACAAAAAAAGTATAAAAAGTAGTTTCTGAAACCCCATCCTATACCTTACCAGGCTCAGTCCCCTATGTATAAAACTTAATCAAGCAGATTATGTCTATTTTCTTTCAAAAACCCTCTTAAAAGGAACCCATCTGCAGCTCATTATTTTGTTCTAATAGGAACAAAGATTATGATTTGAAGAAGGCTTACATAAACTGGCCCTTTGAAATCCATTATATGTATATAATCTAGGAAGCCACAAACTGGAAGCTAGAGTACTATGGCATTTCTTAGGAGAACAAAGTTGTATAAGTTAATTATGTATTAGATGCAAAATGGAGAGCAAAATAAATTGGTATGTAGCTAATGTCATGTTCTGTCTTTTAGAGCTTTCTATAATGAAAGTCTCTACCACCTAACACCTTCAGCAAAATAACCAATGTTTATTTTATTCATTTTTTTTCAATATGCTTTCTTCTTTCCAGATCTCAAACAATTTTAAACAGAGCGAAACACCATGAGCTAAGATTTGAATGTTGGACTACTGAGAAACTTCAAAGATCTGAAAACAGTTTTCCCTCTGTTCAATTCTGAAAGACGTAGATTAAAATTTCCCATAAATTCAACAACTGGATGTCAACTCAAACAAGGTCATGACAAAGCTATTTATTACTTTTATTGACATTTCTTATGTCCATTGTATCAAAATTCTCTAGTCCGAGACCTAGTAACCACTTCAGCTTCCACATCCTTCTTCACCTCCCTCATTCTCTACTTTCTCTGGCCTCGCTTTTGCCTCTTCCAGAGACATGCGATGCCATCTCTGAGCATCCCGTAGGATAGAGCTTTCCTTTCCCCTTCTTATAGGCTCAGAATTCCTCTTTTTCAATGACAGTTCTTAAGACTGCATGTCTTCTATGAAAATTTTCCCAAGTACCTAAAAAAAAAAATTATTTTCCTAACAACATTCAATCTAAATTGTCCAGCTCAATTTAAACCCACCCTCCCCTGCTTGTCTCAGGTCTATGCTGGTAAACTACATTTAAAGACATTTAAATATATGCACTTGTTCAATGTTGTTCTCATAAGTCATGTGGCTTTATATCTCTTGTAAAAAAGAAAAAAGAAGATAGCAGGAGGGGAAGGATGAAGGGGGGGAAATCAGAGGGGGATACGACCATGAGACAATGGACTCTGAAAAACAAACTGAGGGCTCTAGAGGGGAGGGGGGCGGGAGGATGGGTTAGCCTGGTGATGGGTATTAAAGAGGGCACGCTCTGCATGGAGCACTGGGTGTTATGCACAAACAATGAATCATGGAACACTACATCACAAACTAATGATGTAATGTATGGTGATTAACAGAACAATAAAAAATTTAAAAAAATGATTTCTTGGTTGTGAACTCATAGCATGGAATCCGGATCAGAGAAATCCTAAGATACTGTGAAAGACTCAGAAAATGGAAAACAGAAACAAATGACATCCTGATAAATCAGGAGGAAACAAAACATGAGTGGATATTAAAACATAAGCTCTAGGATAAATATTTTGAGAATTCACAAGTGATAGAATGGCAATTTCCATAAGAATGTTTCTAAATTCTGGAGGTTGTTTCTAATACAAGCACATTAAATAAAGAATAAAAAGAAATCTAATGATGGAGCTGAATCGTTTTATTAGTTCTCTCAATTTCCTAAATTTCAACTTTTCTTTGACCATCCCTTTGTATCTCTTCACAAACACCCTTTTCTGGGCCAATGGAGATGCAGTCTGGAAGGTGAAGAATAGGTTCGATATGGGGGTGGAGTGAGTACTACACATAAGAACTGCTTCTGGTGACGGTAAAGGGCAGAGACTTTGGATCCAGAAAGACCTGTATGTGAACCCCAACTCTGTTATTATTAGCTATGTATTTGCTTTAGGAATAAAGTTATCTTTTCTGAGTCCAAGATATCTCATCTACAGAGTGAAAATCATGAACTGGTACTGCAAAGCTGCTGCAAAGACTAAGTGACATAACATGTATAACATACCCAACACTGACTGGTTTACAACACATTTAGGGCGTAGCTAATCTTTAACAGGTTATCCATTACACTTCTAGGTTAGAATATGAAAGAGAAAATGTTAAAACTATTATTTCTTCAAAGCCTAAAGGAGAAAAAAAATGGAAAATGGAGAAAGTCTCATGGGTATATAGACTTACTAACAATTCCACTTTCTTTTTTTCCATTTTGTAATCTGGCTTCGGGGGTAGAATCTCGGCGTTTTTGTGACTATCATGGGAATTCTCAAGTCCCAGTTCCCTTGGTTGACTTTCAACACCCTGTGGTTTTCCATCACCAACAGGAGAGGTAAGTGTAAGAGGACTAGAAGGAACCGGGAAAGAAGAATGTGGTTTTGAACTATTAAAGCTTGGTTTTGGTGCAGAAAGCAGCTGCTCTGGAGGTACTGAGGTTGATCCATCTTGAAGTCCAAGTTTTTGGCTTTGCTCTTGAAGGGCTTTTTCTCGTTGAAGTTGTTGTCGACTTTTCTTCACAGGAAGACGCCGCTGTGGTTCAAATGGATCTGTGTGAAAAAGAGAATGGAGAAAAATTCCCTTGTGTGAGCAGCAAATAATTAGAATTTCTCTAAGAAAATAAAGCATTAACATTAAGCTTTGATAATAATTCTACAGGGTTTCTCCCCTCTACCACAAAAGCCCAGGGAAAAACACCCATTTTCCTGTAGCGTTTTAACAGTTCTCCAATCATACTGTCCCAACTCAAAATTTACCTTAAGAAGTCCATTTGTCTGTTGAGTTAGGCCTCAGAATAAAAAGCAAGGTTTCTTTTTCAACTTGAATTGAGAACTGCCTCAAGAATCAACTAATTTGACCAAACAAGGTAGACAAATGAATTCTTGATAGGTCTTAAATTTGATTTATGATTCTATCTGCTCTCCTGAAATAAAATGGTGGTTGCGTTTACAGATGGGCTGCACCTTTCTTAAAGAATAGCAGATCTTAGGCCAATCTGATACACAGGTAGATGTAATGCATAAAGTATAACTGAATGAAATCTCTTACTTCTAAGAATGCTAGTTAACCCTCAATTGTTAAAACCCTTTCATTTTCCAGAGCAGTGCAAGGTTGTGTTCCCCAAAGTCAGTTAGCCATTAATTAATATACGCAAGCTAATTTTAATAGCAGTCTAAGCAAACCAATAGAGGAAGATAAAACAACTGGGAGAAATTTTTTTAAAAAGCACTATAAAATAAATAATACCCCTATTATACTTTTTGGGTTGTCCATGCCAGTGTTAACCTTTCAAGACAGAGTACTGGAGAATTTACTCACATTCACACAATATTTAATAAGATCTGTAAATGGTATTATTTACAAAATACCTGGGAAATGAAATTGTGATTAAGTCCTTGTAAATGAACTTAAATAGGGCTTTTGAAATTCTGCACGTTGACTTCTGAAGCAACACAAGCCTGGTATTTAAATCTCCCAAAGGAGAATTAAACGCTCTGGAGTCACAGCTCTAGTACTGCTTTTGTCCAGCTCAATAACCTTAGGCAAGTCAATTAATTATTCCATACTTCAGTTTCTTCCTATGCCAAAGGGGTTGGAAATTTACCTGGTCTACTTAACTCATGGAATTGGTGTAAGGATTAAATGAGATAGGTAAAGAAAATATTTTTAAAAGATAGATGTACCATTTTTGATGTTATTATTGTTATGTTTGTTAAAATGTTATTATTGTTGACTTTTGCCAGAAACACAAAGTAGCCTCCTCTATTTTAGGACAGGAACTTATTCTTAACCACTGATCTTTATTCACACCATCAGAAAATGTCTGTTCACTTCCCAGTTACACTCACTTAGCTGAATTAATAGTCCCTATGAAATCCAGTACTGCCGCTGCCAATCTATTTTGCATTTTCACAGAACCTGTGTATAAGATTAAAATTGCTACAATAAACAAGTAACGAATAATAAACCAAACAATAAACAAATTCAGTCCACTTAAAAACAGAACATATGATATAAAAACTCCTGGAACTAATCAACCATTATAGTAAGGTTGCAGAATGCAAGATTAATATACAAAAGTCAAATGCTTTCCTATGTACCAACAACGAACAAGTAGAATTTGAAGTTAAAAACATGATACTATTTGCATTAGCACTAAAAAAAAAAAAATGTAATACTTAGGAATAAATCTAAGAAAGTAAGTACAAGATCTGTAAGAAAACTACAAACTCTGATAATGAAATCAAAGAACTAAATGGAAAGATATTCCATATTCATGAATAGAAGATTCAATACTGTCAAGATGTCAGTTCACCCCAACTGGATCTATAGATTCACTGCAATCCCAATCAAAATCCCAGCCACGATATTATGTCCATACTGACACAATGCTTCTCGAGTTTATATGGAGAGGCAAAAGACTCAGAAATAGCTAACATAATATTGTGAAGAACAAAACTGGAGACTGGCAGTACTTGACTTCAAGACCCACTTTAAAGCCACAGTAATAAAGACAGTGGGTATTATGAAAGAATAGACAGACCAACGGAATAGAACAGAGAGCAAAGAAATAGACAAAATGACCAATGAAATAGAACAAAGAACCCAGAAACAGGTTCATACAGGTATGAAGCACTGGTATATGACTGAGATAGCATGGCCTATCAAGAGCAAAAGGTGGAATCATTCAATAAATGGACTTGAGGAAAAAACTACTATATGGAAAAAATAAAATCAGATCCATACCTCACACCATATAAAAACAAACAAAACATTCTCCAAATGGGTTAAGAACTTAATGGCAAATCAACACTTCAAAATTCTTATTAGAAACACATTTCTTTATGCAGTGTTTGAATCTGTTGTAGCTTATAATAAAAATGATTGTTAAAAACTCTTAAAGAAGATAGGAGGAAGGGTAAAATGAAGCAGGGGGAAATCGGAGGGGGAGACAAACCATGAGAGACTATGGACTCTGAGAAACAAACTGAGGGTTGTAGAGGGGAGGGGGTGGGAAGATGGGTTAGCCTGGTGATGGGTATTAAAGAGGGCACGTTCTGCATGGAGCATTGGGTGTTATATGCAAACAATGAATCAAGGAACACTACATCAAAAACTAATGATGTAATGTATGGTGATTAACATAACATAATAAAATTAAAAAAGAAGAAACTTCAAAAAACCTCTTAACTGAATATAAGGATTAACATCTTATGGTAGGGTACTACCACCTAATGGTAGGGTAGTAAATTCTTAAGACACAAAAATGTTGACGAATTTGACCACCTTAAAATTAAATACTTTTTCATCAAAACGTAAAAGTTAAAAGACAAGTTACAAGCTAGGAGAAGATATTCAGAGGAGAAGATACTCATAATATACCAGGCAAAGAACTAGTATCAAGAATAAATAACTCATGAATATTTTCTTTAGACACTGATGGCACTGTAGTGGCACTGTTTTTTTTATTTCCAGTTTTTTAGTATGAAATAAGTCATACATCAAATACATGTATGTGTTATAGACATATCCAACCTGTATGGATTATTAAAAATAGTAACATTTTAACAAATAAAACATGACTATAATAGACATAACTGCTATTTAATGATAGACATGTTATCCTCTCTTTTGGAACACATAAGATAATTGTATTTATTGCCCTCCAAATCATACTACTTGCTTTTGTTAAATGAAATGTAAGTATGAGTGACACCTATAATTTATTGATGGAAGCATTTAGTTACCAATGCTCAATTCTCATGCCATGGTGAATTCCTAAATGATAGCACCAAAACACAATATGAAGTAATTATGTGGAAAAGAGTGACCTGACAGTCCGTATTAGACATGAAGCTAGAGTGAAAAATAAATCTTTTATTATTTTAAACAATTGATATATTAGGGCTATTTGCTACTGTAGCATAATTTGTCTCAACTTGATTTCATTACCAATACTTTTGAAATTCCCTATGTATTTGCCCCTTCCTGGTAATATTCCCTTGCCTTTCTAGTATCCTGTATTTTGATGTCCTATTTTCCCAAAACAATATACCTGCTTTGTATGACTTTGATCTTCTACAAATGTATCAGGTTGTTCTTCTGCAACTTGCTCTTTTCATGCATTATATTTATGAAATTTACACGTTAATGCATGTGGGTATACTTCATATATTCCCATAGCTGTAAAGCAATCCAGTGGATGGTTATATTACAATTTATTTATCCACTTTTTTAAATGAACAATTGGTTTGTTTCCACCTTTTTAATATTATAAATAAGAATGCTAAGAACAGGGCACCTGGGTGGCTCACTGGGTTAAGCATCTGCCTTCAGCTCAGGTTGTGACCCCAGGGTCCTGGGATTGAGCTCTGTGTCAATCCTGCTCTGTGGGGAGTCTGTTTCTCCCTCTCCTTCTCCCTTTGCCTGCCACTCCCCCTGCTTGTGTGCACGCTCTATCTCAAATAAATAAAATCTTTAAAAAAAAAAAAGAATGCTAAGAACATTCTTGATCTTTCCTAATGTGCATATGGTTTTCTCTAGAGTACCGTCATGCTTACTTTTGCTGGCAACCAACTCCATCTTCAAGGATTACTTAATTATATTTTTAAGGTTGGAGAATTTTTAAGGAAGGAGCCTTAAAAATTAAAAATCCAGATTTTCTAGTTTTACAAATGAGAAATTCAAGGCAAAAGATTTAGAGGCAGAGCTAGGAGATCTACATGCCAATCGCGGTGTTTGGCTATGAGTGTACAAAGATGCTCCGTAGGATGGACATAGACTAGTGGTTGGTGTCTACGCTCTAACATCTCACTATGGAATGACAGGCCTCGAAGCTAACGTCCTTCCAGCCCCACTCTATCCCAAATTGCAGAGATATTTAGAAATGTACTTCTACATAATGAATCTATTGTTATAATTTAGTTGGCAAACTCACCTCTGCCAACACATCATCTCTGTGAAATCTTCCCAAACTCCACCCAACCCCCAGCACAGTCAGGTTCCTGCTAGCTCTGTAGTAAGCTCTTGTAAATTTTCTACTACCCATTATATTATAGTTTGTCTCATTAGACTATCAGCTCTTTGAAGGCAAGGATGATGCCTTGTTCATCTTAGTATGTGTAATACAAAAGATGACACCTCTAACTTTGGGTCAGACCAAAAGCAGGAATACTTGTATTCTGTATGTTCAAATATGTGAACAGATGTTCAAAACACAACAAAAGATTTTGAGAACATCAAGCTAAAGTCAATTAATTACACACTGTAGTATAACTTTTATGATACAATTTTTTAAAGGCCTCTGGACCAGTCAAAAATTCCTAAATCTATATAATCTACACTGGCCTTATGTTACTACTTTATTTCCTTTTCCACTTGTCAGCCTTAGATTATTTTTAAATCTATGCTAATAATGCACAGACTTACCTGAGCAACATCCAATTTGATCACAAACTCTAACAAAAAGCATGCCAGGGCTCATTTAATTTTCTCCCACAGTAAAGTATATAAATTATGGTACTCAGGGTGATGTAGTGTCCACTACCAGGATCACCAAACAGAATTTCACGAAATTTCAACCACAAACAAAGCATAGTTTATACGAAGAGTTTCTCACCAAATAACAGCAAAAGTAATTCCTTTATTAAAAGAAAACAAAATAGTACGACTTCCAGCGAGGGAAGCACAAACTTTTAGCTTACAACAAAGTCAACAGGTATAATTTCACATGTAGCCTCTCAAAAACTCTTGGTTTTCTCACTCTCAAGAGTTAGAATTACATAAGTCGTCTGGCAACCAGAAGTGAATGCAAGACTCCAGATGTATCAGGAAAAGCATCGTCTCTTTGCGTTTATTCAGATCCCGGTGCTTCCTTCTTCCCAACCATTGTCAACTTTGATAAATTCATCACAATTCTAATATGGTTTGTGCCCCTCCTCCTTCTTTTACCCGACCCCAACTCTCCAGCCATTGATTTATGCAGCAGTCTTCCCATAGGAGACAGCTAGGCTGTAGGCTCACTTCCTCTCCCAAGTCCCATTCCTTTCACAGGAAAAAGTCAAATCCAAATCCCTGAAATGGATTCCTGAACTTTCTTTTGTAAAAGAAAATCCCACTCCCCTGGACTCGCCCCTCCCTCCCTGGCTCCCAGTACATTCACCTCTGGAGCCCCTCAATCCCCTCTTCCCATTAGAGCTCCTTCCCCAAACACCAACACATTACCCTCTTTCCCGCCCCCTTCCCCTTCAAAAGCTGCAGCCCCGCCCCTTCCCCCAACAGACCCAAAGATTAAATCTCTGCCGGCACGTCCCGTTACCTTTAGCCTGCTTTAGTCGCCTCAGCTCCTCCTCAGAGAAGCCGGCCCAGCCCCGCGCCATCCGCCTCGGCTGCCAGCACCCCCAGAACGCCCAAACCTCAGAGCCTCGACTGCCAACACGACTACCAAGCACATCCGGGTTCTTTCCCGGCCGCGGCCGGCCAACCAATGAACGCTTCGAGTTCTGGCTACAAGGTCCCCTTCTCGCTTGCAGCAGGGCCCAGCTCCCTTAGAGTTGCCTCCGGCGGTGCCGGACCAACTGCCTGTGGAAATCTCGGCCGCGGGGACTTTTATGTCTTTGACCTCAGTCTGATCTCTTTCCCTATCTCTTATTCTCGTCGGTTTAATAGCTTAACGAGATAAGGGGAGAAGTGGCTATGGGGACGAGGGTGGAGATAAACAGGCAGTTAGGAAGTGGCTACAAGTCTGTGGCGGAAAAGAGCTGTCGCAACTGTCTCTTGGGGCCTTTGGGAAGTCACTGGGGCGGAGCCTTCTCCTTGCTGGGTCTGGAAAGGTGGCTTTCGGCATCTGTGGAGATCTTTTCCAAAACTGCCCCGGGATTATCCTGCAAATTGACGCAAGAGAATGTTCAGTTAGGCCTTTAGTTGTGAAGAAACATTTCAGAGGGCCGGGGTATAATAATGGGAAGGGAACAGACACGTGTAACAGGGTTTCTCTGCAGAGCTAGGTCTCCCAAATACTCTGATTGTGGGTTGTTTCCATGTTTTGTGACTGATTCTCGCATATCTGTAACTTTCCTAAGGGATACCTGAATATCTCTACTTTAAAATGATCTCTCATCAGTTTTTCATTCAGAGAAGACAGTGTAAAACAATGTCGGCACTGAGGAGTGGGGCAACACTAGGCTTTTCTGGAGTCCTAATTTCATTGTTTGGTTCGACTTTGAACACAAGTCTGCTTCCATTTTCTCATTTCAAGAAAGATATCAAAGATTAAGATGCAGAATACTTACAGAGCAAGACGCTTTAAAAGAGACCAGTTACTCTTTCATGTTTCTTATTATATTGCATTAAAAAATTATTTTGGCTTATATTTCAAAATCCCAAGTGTGACTTTTGGCTTTAGCGTGCCAATATTTTAAACAAATTAAAATGAAGTAGAATGAAAAAGTGCCACACCAAGAAAAGAGTTGAAATGAATATTTCAGGTTTGGTTAGGAGACCAGAAGGTGAAGGATGTTTGGAATTCCTCTTTAACCTTTGAACTTTTAAACTTAAAAGTGATTTCTGAAATTTAAGCGTTCACAAACGCTTCATTTTAAGCGTGGACTCATTTTCCCTAACATTTGAAAATTAAAGTGCAATTCAAAAGGATTGGTGAGAGAGCCTTCAGGTTGGGGACATGGACTAAATATTTCAAAGATACGGATTATCTACCAGGTGGGGATCAGTACCAATGGTAATTAATTCGGTTTCCCATTTACAAGCATAGCCATGTAGTAAAAATGAAGCACCCTGTATGCCCCATGTTAAATTTTATACATAAACTTTCTTTTTAGCTCTGGGTGAATTTCAAGAATTATCAATAATCTTAATAGAGATGGAAATTATGGTATTTTAAAAGGTTTTGCATCAGCCTTGAATGAGAACCAAAACGAGATTATAGTGAAAAAACAACATCTGTATAAAATTACAATTTCCAGTTTGCAAGGTTCTAACTCTTATGTTTTTGTTGGCTTTCCCTCATGGTGATTGGTTTCTTCAAATGAGGTAAGATTTTATTGGGAGCTTAGCTTCAAAGAAGTTTTTTGCTTTGTGAAAGTTCTCTGTATCTTGGGCTGAGAGACTGTCTTTGCAGATTGGTTTTTGCTGGGTGCTAGAACTTTCAGTTGCTTTAAATCAAATTTAAAGTAATTTTTTCAACTTGTGATATAAATTTGGATCTCTCCCCCACATATGATCAGGGCTCAGGTTATCAGTAGGCTGAGTGTTTTCTAATCCTCTGTTATCACATGGACCATCCTTTCCAGGCTGTGAACTTTATTTCAGGGATCTTGTCTTCAAATGTGTACAGGAATCCCAACCTCCAGCACTTATATTCAGGTAGAGTCCCCCTTGGGTTTGCTTTCTACATCTCTTTTTGCTTTCTTTTATGTTCTAGGACATATTTTTTTTCCTAAAGATTTTTATTTATTTGGGGGAGAGAGAGTGGGAGAGCATGAGTGGGGGGAGGGGCAGAGGGAGAGAAGCAGACTCCCTGCTGAATGTGGAAACTGACAACAGGGCTCAGTCTCAAACCCTGACTGAGATCATGACCTGAGCCGAAATCAAGAGTTGGAGGTTCAACTGACTGAGCCACCTAGATGCCCCTATATTTTTTCTTTTAAATAAAAACGTGTTATATGCTATTCAGCAGTTTTATGTGTTTATGGCAAAAGGGAATCATCTGTGATAACTTAGATCATTATATTCCCTCCGATTGATTCTCTACCAGAACAACTAGAGATGATCTTTTAAAAAAATGAAAATCTAATGTGTATAGTCTGGTTAAAACTGTAAAATGACTTCCTGTTGCATTTTGAATTTAAATACCAGTTCCTGTGTGAGCCTGTGTGATCTCACCCCTTTGTACCTATCTTAAGTGATCATTAGGCTTATCTTTCCCTTTACTCAATAGTCCCTACACTCTAGTCAAAAGGACTTTCTTTGGAGGTTTGGAACATGTCAGGCTCTCCCCCTACCTCCTACTGCCCTACACAGGGCTTTCCCAAATGCTGTCTATTTGGCCATAATAATCTTTCCCTTATCAGTCTGGTTTTTTCTCCTTCAGGTTTTGACTTGAATGTCCACTTAGACTTTCAATAACCCCCTTATCCAAGTAGCACCCCTCCCACCCACCCTCATTTCTGTGTTCTTTATTACTTTAATAGCACTAATTACAACTCTTAAGTAATTTGCATTTGTTTGCTTGCTTGTTTATTTTCTATTTCCCTCTATTAGGTAACAGCTTCATAAGATCAGGGGATGTATCTTTTATTCAGCCAGAGCATAACAAAATGTTTGATGCCTACTGAGCCTTCAAATAAATGTTGAAAGACTAAACCTTTCCAAGTTAAGTATTGAGATGAAACATTTCCACATTTCATGTATTCTGGAGATTCCTTTTTAGTATGAATTTCTGTGATGGTGAATAACATTAACCCCATTTATTACTTATTGCTAGTTGCAGCCATGGACTCATTGGTTAGTAAATAAAAAACTAAAAATAGGTTGAGAAGAGAAGAATCCCAAGATACCATTTTATTTTTTATAAAGCCTTAAAATAGTATTTCAGCAATATTCTGCAGTTTTCATTATATGTATTGTGCACATCTTCTGTCAGATTTATCCAAATAGTTAATAGCATGACCCATTGTAAATAGCACTTTTAATTCAATATTCAATTTTTGTGTGTGTATCTACTATATAGAAATAAAATTGATTTATGTTTGTTGATCAACCATGATAAATACACTTATTAGTTATAGCAGCATTTTTAAGGTAAATTTCATTGGATTTTCTACATGGATGATCATGTCTGCAAATCACAACTTTATTTCTTCCTTTCGAATCTGCATGACATTTATTTATTTTTTTTGCCTTATTGCACTAGCCAAGACCCACCGGTATAATGTTGAATAGAAGTGAGATTGAATACCCTGTCTTGTTTCTGATCTTAGGGGAAAAGCATAAAAGTCTTTTACCATTAAATATGGTGTTAGTTTTAGTTTTTTTGGTAGATTCCTTTTATCATGCTGTTGAAATTCCCAGTTTGCTGAGAGCTTTTATCAGAAATGGATAATGGATTTTCTTGCATCCTTTTTCTGGGTCTATTGAGGTGATAATAGGATTTTTCTTTTTTTTTTAAGATTTTATTTATTTATCTGACAGAGAGACAGTGAGAGAGAGAATACAAGCAAGGCGAGTGTGAGAGGGAGAAGCAGGCTTCCCCGCTGAGCAGGAAGCCCGATGTGGGAGCTGGATCCCAGGACCCTGGGATCAAGACCTGAGCCAAAGGCAGACGCTTAATGACTGAGCCACCCAGGTGCCACAGATTGTTAATATGGTGAGTTGAATTGATTGGCCAATGTTACACAAATCTTGCATCCTGGGATCAACTTTACTTAGACATAATATATTATGCTTTTTTTTTTATATATTCTTGGACTTGATTGGCTAAAATTTTGTTTAGAATTTTTGCATATGTTCATGAGGGTTGCTAATGTGTGTAATTGTTTTGTGTGGTGTCTGCCTTGTTTTGGGATCAGGTTAATACTGATCTCACCAAATGAGAAACATTTTTTTTTCTTTTCAATTTTCTGGAAGACTCATGTAGCTTTAGTATTAATTCTTCCTTATATACTTGGTAGAATTTACCAGTGAATCCATCTGGAGTTTTCTTTGTGGGAAATGTTTTTTTTAATTTTTTATTGTTATGTTAATCACCATATATTACATCATTAGTTTTTGGTGCAGTGTTCCATGATTCATTGTTTGTTCATAACACCCAGGGCTCCATGCAGAACGTGCCCTCCTCAATACCCATCACCAGGCTAACCCATCCCCCTACCCCCTCCCCTCTAGAACCCTCAGTTTGTTTTTCAGAGTCCATCATCTCTCATGGTTCGTCTCCCCCTCTGACATACTCCCCTTTTCTTCCTCTCCTGTTATCTTCTTCTTTTTCATTTTTCTTAAAATATGTTGCATTATTTGTTTCAGAAGTACAGATCTGTGATTCAACAGTCTTGCACAATTCACAGCGCTCACCGTAGCACATACCCTCCCCAATGTCTATCACCCAGCCACCCCATCCCTCCCACCCCCAACCACTCCAGTAACACTCAGTTTGTTTCCTGAGATTAAGAATTCCTCATATCAGTGAGGTCATGTGATACATGTCTTTCTCTGATTGACTTATTTCACTCAGCATAACACCCTCCAGTTCCATCCACGTCGTTGCAAATGGCAAGATCTCATTCCTTTTGATGGCTGCATAATATTCCATTGGGTATATATACCACATCTTCTTTATCCATTCATCTGTCGATGGGCATCTTGGCTCTTTCCACAGTTTGGCTATTGTGGACATTGCTGCTATAAACATTGGGGTACACGTACCCCTTCGGGTCCCTACATTTGTATCTTTGGGGTAAATACCCAGTAGTGCAATTGCTGGATCGAACGGTAGCTCTAATTTCAACTGTTTGAGGAACCTCCATACTGTTTTCCAGAGGGATTGCACCAGCTTGCATTCCCACCAACAGTGTAGAAGGGTTCCCCTTTCTCCACATCCCCGCCAACATCTGTTGTTCCCTGACTTGTTAATTTTAGCCATTCTGATGGGTGTGAGGTGGTATCTCATTGAGGTTTTGATTTGGATTTCCCTGATGCTGAGCGACGTTGAGCACTTTTTCATGTGCCTGTTGGCCATTTGGATGTCTTCTTTGGAGAAATGTCTGTTCATGTCTTCTGCCCATTTCTTGATTGGATTATTTGTTCGTTGGGTGTTGAGTTTGATAAGTTCTTTAGAGATTTTGGATACTAGCCCTTTATCTGATGTCATTTGCAAATATTTTCTCCCATTCTGTCGGTTGTTTTTTGGTTTTGTGGACTGTTTCTTTTGCTGTGCAAAAGCTTTTTATCTTGATGAAATCCCAATAGTTCATTTTTGCCCGGGCTTCCCGTGCCTTTGGCGATGTTTCTAGGAAGAAGTTGCTGCAGCTAAGGTCGAAAAGGTTGCTACCTGTGTTCTCCTTTAGGATTTTGATGGACTCCTGTCTCACATTTAGGTCTTTCAACCATTTGGAGTCTATTTTTCTGTGTGGTGTAAGGAAATGGTCCAGTTTCATTCTTCTGCATGTGGCTGTCCAATTTTCCCAACACCATTTGTTGAAGAGACTGTCTTTTTGCCATTGGACATTCTTTCCTGCTTTGTCAAAAATAAGTTGACCATAGAGTGGAGGGTCCATTTCTGGGCTCTCGATTCTGTTCCATTGATCTATGTGTCTGTTTTTGTGCCAGTACCAAACTGTCTTGATGATGACAGCTTTGTAATAGAGCTGGAAGTCCGGAATGGTGATGCCGCCAGCTTTGCTTTTCTTTTTCAGTATTCCTCTGGCTATTCTGGGTCTCTTCTGGTTCCATACAAATTTTAAGATTATTTGTTCCATTTCTTTGAAAAAAGTGGATGGTATTTTGATGGGGATTGCATTGAATGTGTAGATTGCTCTAGGTAGCATTGACATCTTCACAATGTTGATTCTCCCAATCCATGAGCATGGAACGTTTTTCCATTTCTTTGTGTCTTCTTCAATTTCTTTCATGAGTATTTTATAGTTTTCTGAGTACAGATCCTTTGCCTCTTTGGTTAGATTTATTCCTAGGTATCTAATGGTTTTGGGTGCAATTGTAAATGGGATCGACTCCTTGATTTGTCTCTCTTCTGTCTTGTTGTTGGTGTATAGGAATGCCACTGATTTCTGTGCATTGATTTTATATCCTGCTACTTTACTGAATTCCTGTATGAGTTCTAGCAGTTTTGGGGTGGAGTGTTTTGGGTTTTCCACATACAGTATCATATCATCTGCAAAGAGTGAGAGTTTGACTTCCTCTTTGCTGATTTGGATGCCTTTGATTTCTTTTTGTTGTCTGATTGCTGTGGCTAGGACTTCTAATACTATGTTGAATAGCAGTGGTGAGAGTGGACATCCCTGCCGCGTTCCTGACCTTAGGGGAAAAGCTCTCAGTCTTTCCCCATTGAGCATGATATTCGCTGTAGGTTTTTCATAGATGGCTTTTATGATATTGAGGTATGTACCCTCTATCCCTATACTCTGAAGAGTTTTGATCAAGAAAGGATGTTGTACTTTGTCAAATGCTTTTTCTGCATCTCTTGAGAGGATCATATGATTCTTGCTCTTTCTTTTGTTAATGTATTGTATCACGTTGATTGATTTGCGGATGTTGAACCAGCCTTGCAGCCCAGGAATAAATCCCACTTGGTCATGGTGAATAATTCTTTTAATGTACTGTTGGATCCTATTGGCTAGTATTTAGGTGAGAATGTTTGCATCCATGTTCATCAAGGATATTGGTCTGTAATTCTCTTTTTTGATGGGGTCTTTGTCTGGTTTTGGGATCAAGGTAATGCTGGCCTCATAAAATGAGTTTGGAAGTTTCCCTTCCATTTCTATTTTTTGGAACAGTTTCAGGAGAATAGGTATTAATTCTTCTTGAAATGTCTGATAGAATTCCCCTGGGAAGCCGTCTGGCCCTGGGCTTTTGTTTCTTGGGAGATTTTTGATGACTGTTTCAATTTCCTTAGTGGTTATAGGTCTGTTCAGGTTTTCTATTTCTTCCTGGTTCAATTTTGGTAGTTGATACATCTTTAGGAATGCACCCATTTCTTCCAGGTTATCTAATTTGCTGGCATAGAGTTGCTCATAATATGTTCTTATAATTGTTTGTATTTCTTTGGTGTTGGTTGTGATCTCTCCTCTTTCATTCATGATTTTGTTGATTTGGGTCATTTCTCTTTTCTTTTTGATCAGTCTGGCCAGGGGTTTATCAATCTTACTAATTCTTTCAAAGAACCAGCTCCTAGTTTCTTTGATCTGTTCTACTGTTCTTTTGGTTTCGAGTTCATTGATTTCTGCTCTGATCTTTATGATTTCTCTTCTCCTGCTGGGTTTAGGCTTTCTTTGCTGTTCTTTCTCCAGCTCCTTTAGGTGTAGGGTTAGGTTGTGTATTTGAGACCTTTCTTGTTTCTTGAGAAAGGCTTGGATTGCTATATACTTTCCTCTCAGGACTGCCTTTGCTGTATCCCAAAGGTTTTGAACAGTTGTGTTTTCATTTTCATTGGTTTCCATGAATTTTTTTAATTCTTCTTTAATTTCCTGGTTGACCCATTCATTCTTTAGTAGGATGCTCTTTAGCCTCCATGTATTTGAGTTCTTTCCGACTTTCCTCTTGTGGTTGAGTTCTAGTTTCAAAGCATTGTGGTCTGAAAATATGCAGGGAATGATCCCAATCTTTTGGTACCGGTTGAGACCTGATTTGTGACCTAGGATGTGATCAATTCTGGAGAATGTTCCATGGGCACTAGAGAAGAATGTGTATTCCGTTGCTTTGGGATGGAATGTTCTGAATATGTCTGTGAAGTCCATTTGGTCCAGTGTGTCATTTAAAGTCTTTATTTCCTTGTTGATCTTTTGCTTAGATGATCTGTCCATTTCAGTCAGGGGGGTGTTAAAGTCCCCCACTATTATTGTATTGTTGTCAATGTGTTTCTTTGCTTTTGTTATTAATTGCCTTATGTAATCGGCTGCTCCCATGTTCGGGGCATAGATATTTACAATTGTTAGATCTTCTTGTTGGATAGACCCTTTAAGTAGGATATAGTGTCCTTCCTCATCTCTTATTACAGTCTTTGTTTTAAAATCTAGTTTGTCTGATATAAGGATTGCCACCCCAGCTTTCTTTTGGTGTCCATTAGCATGGTAAATGGTTTTCCACCCCCTCACTTTCAATCTGGGGGTGTCTTTGGGTCTAAAATGAGTCTCTTGCAGACAGCATATTGATGGGTCTTGTTTTTTAATCCAATCTGATAGCCTGTGTCTTTTGATTGGGGCATTGAGCCCATTTACATTCAGGGTAACTATTGAAAGGTATGAATTTAGTGCCATTGTATTACCTGTAAGGTGACTGTTAACTGTCTGTTGTCTGTGTTCGTTTCTGCTCTTTGCTGCTTTTAGGTTCTCTCTTTGCTTAGAGGACCCCTCTCAATATTTCTTGGAGGGCTGGTTTTATGTTTGCAAATTCCTTTAGTTTTTGTTTGTTCTGGAAGCTTTTTATCTCTCCTTCTATTTTCAATGATAGCCTAGCTGGATATAGTATTCTTGGCTGCATATTTTTCTCGTATAGCGCTCTGAAGATATCTTGCCAGTCCTTTCTGGCCTTCCAGGTCTCTGTGGATAGGTCTGTTGCCAATCTAATGTTTCTACCATTGTAGGTTACATATCTCTTCTCCCGAGCTGCTTTCAGGATTTTCTCTTTGTCTCTGAGACTCGTAAGTTTTACTATTAGATGTCGGGGTGTTGACCTATTCTTATTGATTTTGAGAGGGGTTCTCTGTGCCTCCTGGATTTTAATGCCTGTTTCCTTCCCCACATTAGGGAAGTTCTCTGCTATAATTTGCTCCAATATACCTTCTGCCCCTCTCTCTCTCTCTTCTTCTTCTGGGATCCCAATTATTCTAATGTTGTTTCGTCTTATCATATCACTTATCTCTGGAATTCTGCCCTCGTGATCCTGTAATTGTTTCTCTCTCTTTTTCTCAGCCTCTTTATTTTCCATCATTTGGTCTTCTATATCGCTGATTCTCTCTTCTGCCTCATTTATCCTAGCAGTTAGTGCCCCCATTTTGGATTGCACCTCATCAATAGCCTTTTTGATTTCGATTTGGTTAGATTTTAGTTCTTTTATTTCTCCAGAAAGGGTTTCTCTAATAACTTCCACGCTTTTTTCAAGCCCAGCTAGTATCTTTAAAGTCATGATTCTGAACTCTAGGTCTGACATCATACTAATGTCTGTATTGAGTAGGTCCCTGGCTGACGGTACTACCTCTTGTTCTTTTTGCTGAGGTGATTTCTTTCGTCTTGTCATTTTGTCCAGAGGAGAATAGATGAATGAGAGAACAAAATGCTAACAGGTTTACAACGTCCCCAGCAAATATACTGTATACAAATCAGAAAAGACCTGAAACCAGGGGAAAAGAAAGGGAAAGAAAGAAAAAAGAAAGAGAAAAAAAAAAGGGAAAAAAAAGGATAAAAACAAAAACAGAACAATACAAGAAAAGCAGAATGTGATCAAATATGATCAGGCTAGTGCATAGATCAGTGCCACACACTAGATTTTGGGCGTATTTTGGTCTGTTAGAAAAAAGTGCCTCCTAAAATTTTAAAGGAAGAAAGACATATATGTACAAAATAAGGGTTGATACAATGAAGGGATGGAAGATGACTGTAAAGATGAAAATTATAAAAGGTTTTATAAAGGAATTGGTAAGATAAGTTGTTTGAAAAAAGAAAGAAGATTTAAGAAAAGAAAAAAAAAGGAGAAAGGGAGAGAATGTGATCAGGCAGGAGACTAGAACAAAGCCATACACTAGTGATTTAGGGTATATTTTGATCTGTTAGAAGAAACTGTACCCCAAAATTTTAAAGAGAGAACAACTTATATATATATGCCAAAAATAAGGGTAACTACTATGAAGGGATAAAATATGACTCTAAAAATGAAAAATAAAAAATGTTTTTTTTTTTTTTTTAAAAAGGGAATGATAAGATGTTGGTTGAAAAAGGGAAAAAGAAAAATAAAAAAAAACAGTCAACAAAAATTAACTTTGATGAAATAATGGATCATGGTGAAAAAAAAAAAAAAAAAAGCCATGAATCTATGTGCAGTATTCCCCTAGCGCTGGAGTTCTCCCATTCTCCTTGATCGATCAACTTGGTCTTGGCTTGCTGGCTGTTTGTGCTGATCTTCTGGGGGAGGGGCCTGTTGCTGTGGTTTCCAAATGTCTTTGCCGGAGGTGGAATTGCCCCACCCTTGTCGGTCCGGGCTAAGGAAGCTGCTCCGGTTTGTTCTCAGGAGCTTTTGTTCCCTGCAAGCTCTCGGTACAGCTTTGGAGGACCAGGGCAGAAATGGTGGCCTCCCAATCTCCACCCGGAGGAGCTGAGAACTCGGGGCCCCGCTCCTCAGTGTGTCCCCAGAGAAAAGCAGTCACTCCCGTGTCCCCGGTCTCCGGCCGCACTCCGTGCTCACCCGGCCTGTGATCGAGCGTTGCTATCTCTGGCACCCGACCCCGCACGGAGTCTCCAAACCCAGCAGATCCCTGCAGTGCGTTCCCGCACCGCTCCTCCCCGGGAAGGAAGGGGAGTCTCCCCAGATCTGCTGCTTGTTGGGTCCCTGCTGGGGGAGCCGTGCCCCGACTGGGCCGCAGATCACAGTTTATGGCAACCCCGAGCTGAGAGCCCGCGACTCTGCTCCGTCTCTGCAGCCGGCTTCCCCGCTCTGATACCTGGGAGCTCTGGTGCACTCAGGCACCCCCGGTCTCTCCGTGACCCCAAGGGTCCTGAGACCACACTGTCCCGGGAGGATTCCACCCCCCGCTTAGCCACTGCAGCGACGTCCCTCCGCCGAGCCAACTTCTAAAAGGTCCGATTTTGTGCTCCGCGGCTCTATCACTTGCCAGAAGTGGCCGGCGGAGGCCCCTCCCCTGCCATCTATCCTCCCGAATATCGCCTCGGATTCACTTCTCCGCACGCCCTACCTTCCAGTAAGTGGTCGCTTCTCTGTTCAGAGAGTTGTTGCTACTCTCCTGTTCGATCTCCTGTTGAGTTCGTAGGTGTTCAGAATGGTTTGATCCCTATTCAGCTGAATTCCTGAGACCAGACGAAATCTAGGTCTCCTACTCCTCCGCCATCTTGCTCCGCCCCTTCTTTGTGGGAAATTTTTTAACCACAAATTGAGTTTCTTTGATATAGGGCTGTTTAGATTATTTATTTTTGAGTGACTTTTCATGGTTTTTCTTTTAAGATATTTGTTTCATCTAAGTTGTTGACTGATTTGGCATAAAGTTGTTCAGAATATTTTCTTATTGTACAGTAAAGGGTTCACTTAGAGGGTTTGTGATGGTTAAACCCGGCACATCCCAAAGAAAGAACTAGCCATTGACTTGCTCCTGGGAGAAAACCTCTAAACCCTTGGAATATCCTGTGTAATAAAATTGTCTTTATATACCTAGGGCCTTTGTGTTCATCAGGTGGCTTATACTAACAAAGTGATTTATGGTGAATGACTGTTTTTGTTTACCTGGATTCCTAGGCCATGCTTTATCAGTTTGGTCTCTGGAGTAGCTGGAGACTGGGTAGCTAAAGTCAGTCATGGGTGTTCCATGCCTGCATGACTGTCAATAAGAACCCTAGACAACAAGGTTTAGATGAGCTTCCCTAGTTGGTGATACTTCATATGTGTTGTCACACACTGTTGCTGGGAGAATTAAGTGCAGTCCATACAAGTTACACTGGGAAAGGACGACTAGAAATTTATATATAATTTTTTCTAGGTTCCTCTCTAGGTGAATTTTGCCTTTGCTGACTTTTTAAGAAGTATTTTATTTGTTAGAGAGAGAGAGAGCACATGAGCCAGGCAGAGGAGCAGAGGGAGAGGGAGAAACAGGCTCTCTGCCAAGCAAGGAGCCTGACACAGGTGGGGCTCAATCCCAGGACCCCGAGATCATGACCTGAGCCAAAGGCAGAAGCTTAACCGACTGAGTCACCCAGGTACCCCATTGCCTTTACTGATTTTAATCTGTATCTGTTCAGTGTAATAAACTGTAAGGTAACTGTGAGTATAACAGCTTTTCTGAGTTCTTTGAGTCTTTCTAGTGCTAATTATCAAAACTAAGGGTGGCATGGGGACCCCCCAACGTCTATTATCCTTTAATGACTAGATTTTGTATTGGTATCACTTCTGTAATACCTGATATTGGTAATTTGTATCTTGTTTCTTTTTCTGATCACTCTTCTTAGAGGTTTATCAATTCTATTTTTCTTAAACAACCAGCTTTTGGTTTTACTGATTTTTCTATTAGTTTTCTACATTTTTTATTTCTTCTCTAATCTTTACTATTTTATGCTTACTTTGCATTTCATTTGCTCTTCTTTTCTAAAGTAGAAATTGAGGTCCTTGACTCAAAACCTTTCTTCTTTTCTAAATAAATGTTCAGTGCTATAAATTTTCTCCTATATACTGCTTTAGCAGATTCCCATGAATTTTGATATATTGTTTTTATGATTTTCCTTCAATTCAAATTGTTTTTTAGGTTTTTTTATTTCATCTTTTAGTTACTCATTATTTAAAATTGTGTTGTTTAGTTTTAAATATTTGGAGATTTCTAGAGACCTCTCATTTATTTTTAATTTAATTCTGTTGTGATCAAAGAAGTAGTTTGTATAATTTGAATGCTTTTATATTTAATGAGACTTGTTTTATGCCTCAGAAAGTAGCCTCTCTTGGGAAATGTTTTGTGTGCAAATAAAATGAATGTATATTTTACTATTGTTAGATGGAGTGTTCTGTTAATACCAATCAAGTCAACTTTGGTTGATTGTGATTTTTAAGTCCCCCATCTCATTACTGGTTTTCTATTCATTCAGTTAAGAGAAGAGAATTGAAATTTGCTACTATAATTGTGTATTTGTTCATTTTTTTTGCACTTCTGTTGGTTTTGCTTTATGTCTTTTTTTTTTAAGATTTTATTTATTCATTTGAGAGAGAGAGAGAGAGAGAGACAATGAGAGAGCACGAGCAGTGGGGAGAGGCAGAGGGAGAGGCAGAGGGAGAGGCAGAGGGTGAGAGAGAAGCAGATTCCCCCCTGAGCTGGAAGCCCGACGTGGGGCACCATCCCAGGACCTAGAGATAATGACCTGAGCCAAAGGCAGACACTTAATCATCTGAGCCACTCAGGTGCCCCACTTTATGTGTCTTGAAACTCTGTTATTAGGTGTATAAACATTTAGGATTATATGCCCTTTTGATTATTTGAGCCACTTATTATTATAAAATCTTCCCTTCTTTTGCCTGGTAATATTAGTCTGAACTTAGTCTGATGTTAATATACTACTCTAGCATTCTTTGATTAATATTAACTTGGTATATCTTTTTCCTTTTCTTGTTTTTTTTTTTTTTTTTTTTTTACACTTTTAACCTACTTGTACCTTTGTTTTAGGCAGCACATAGTTGGTCTTGCTTTTCTATCTAATCTAACAATTTCTGCCTTTTAATTGGTGTGTTGATACCATTTACATTTAATGTGATTGTTATGTTTAGGTGTTAAACCTCTAAGCTAAACCTAAAATCAAAACAAAACATTCCAGTCTTTGCTTTCTTTTTGTCTCATATGTTGTTCCGTTTCCCTCTCTTCTTTCGTATTCTTTTTTTTTTAAAGATTTTGTCCATTTCCGTTGGTAACTTATTAGCTATAACTCCTTGTTTTCTTATTTTAGTGGTCAATTTGGCATCATAGTATACATCTTTAACTTATTACAATTCGTATTCAGGTACTATAACACTTAACATATAGTATAAGAAACTTACAAATATATATTTTTACTTCTTCCCTCCTGGCCTGTATGTTTTTGTTTTTATATATCATATATGTGTTACAAACCTCACAATGTACTGTTATTTTTGTTGAAACAGTTATCTTTTTCAAAAATATAAATAAATAAGAAAGTCTTATATATTTACTCAAATAGGTAAAATTTCTTGTACTCTTTAGTCCTTTGTGCAGATCCATATTTCCATCAGGTATAATTTTCCTTATGCCTGAATGAAAAAGTCTTTATTTTGCCTTGTTTTTGAGGATATTTTACTGAGTATAAAATTCTAGTTTGACTTTTTTTCTTCTAATGCTTTACAGATGCTGCTCCATGCTTCTAGCTGGTATTTTTTATGATGAGAAATCTATTATCATTATCTTTGTTTCTTCATATATAATTTATCTTTTTATTCTGTCTGCCTATAAGATTTGTACTTTATCATGTTTTTGAGCATTTTGAGTATGATGTCATGGTGTACTTTTCTTCATATTTCTTATGTTAAGGTTATATGAGATTCCTGGAGGTGTAGATTTTTAGTTTTCATCAAATTTGTTAATTTTTTCACCATTATTTCTTCAAATATTTTCCATCTTCCCCACTCTTTTCTTTGGGGGCTACCATTACATGTTTGTTGACCATTTGACATTTTCCTATAGTTCACTGAAGCTCTTTTTGTATTTTAATTTTTTTTTTTTGCTTCATTTTTTATAGTTTCTGTTGTTATGTCTTCATGGTCACTAATATTTTCTCGTCTAATTCCATCTGGTGTATCTTTTTCATCACAGACATTGTAGCTTTCATCTATAGTTCAACGTGGGTCTTTTTTTTTATATCTTTAGTGTCTGTCCATACTTTTTGAACATGCGGAATATAATGATGTCATTATTAATTATAATTAATGTCATTGATGATTCTAAAATCTGTTAGTTCTAGGGCAATTTCAGTTGATTAATTTTCCCCATTTTGATTCATATTTTTCTCCTTTGCATACCTGGTAATCTTTGATTTGATTCACGTTGTGAATTTTACCTTGTGAATTTGGCTTGTTATTTTTGTTTTTCTTTAAATATTTTTGAACTTTGTTCTGAGATGCAGTTGCTACTTGGAAATAGTTTTTGAGAATTATTTTTTTAAAAGATCTATTTATTTATTTATTTGAGAGAGAGACAGAGCGAAAGAGAGCATACAAGTGGGGGAAGGGGCAGAGGGAGAGAGAGAGAATCTCAAGCAGACTCCATGCTGAGCACAGAGCCCGACACAAGGCTCAATCCCATTACCCTAAGATCATGACCTGAGCCTAATTCAAGAGTTGGACACTTAACCCCCTGAGCTACTCAGGCATCCCTTTGAAAATGATTTTAAAATGTGTTAGAAATGAGCAGAGAAATGATCAGTCAAGACTAATTATTTCCTGTTACTGGGATAAGAATCTTCTGAGTACTCTACCAAATGTTCTGTGTATTTTGAGGTTTTTCTGTCTGACTGGTGACAATAGCCACTATTCCTGGTCCTATGTGAGTATTGTGTACTATACTCTCTGGTGCTTTTGGATAGTTCTTCCCCTGGTCTTACATAGTTTCCTCACATGGCATGTGCTTATCACTACCCTGGTGAATACTTGAGGGGATACTCTGCTGATCCCCATTGTTTGTTTTTTGGTGTTTTTTTGTTTGTTTGTTTTTGTTTTTGCCTTTTTATTTTTTTTCAACTCTCTCCTTTCTGGTACTTTGTCTTGCACTTTCTGGCCCCCTTGTTCTTCTGCTCACACTCTGAACCGTATCTCCTCAACTTAGGGAGCCCTGCAAGCTTTGCCTGGATCCCCCCTCAACTCTCTTCTATACTGTGGCCTGGGAACTCTCTCAAGACAGTAAATTAGGGCAATCATTCAGGCTTGCTTCATTTGTTTCCCATATCTCAGGGATCACTGTCCTTCATTGCCTGATGTACTGTGTCTTGATAATCATTATTTCATATTCTATTTCATATCCTATTTGTTTGTTTTTGGTAGCTTTAGGAGGGAGCATAAAACCAGTCCCTGTTACTCTGTTCTGGTCAAAAGGGCAAGTCCCAGCACTGTTTTAAGTGCTTTACATATATTAACTAATTAAACCTTTCAACAACCTTGTGGAATAGTTTCAACTATTATTGCCATTTTGTAGATGAAGAAACTGAGGCATCAAGAGATTAAATTAGTTGCCTAAACTTTCACAGCTTGTATTTGTAGAGCTAGGTTTCAAATTCAGGCAGTTTGGCTCCAGAATCTACGATCTTAACTACCCTGCCATTCTGATTTTGTAGTATTCCTCAGTTTACAAAGAACTGTGCCAAACATTTCATTAAATTCTTATGTAGCTCATACAAGCAGAATGTGAATGACTGACAGTCCTTAACCCCACACCCCCATGTTATTTGTATTTTCAAAGGAGTATGATTATTCATCCAGAAGAATATTTAGTAAGTTAATATTGACAGAGAAATGAGAAGTATTTCTGAAGTGTAGCAGAAGTGCTTTTTAGTCACTAACTCATCCAGTTTCAGTCTACCTTGGAATTTTCTGGCTTGGTTTCCCTAAGTTGGTCTTGATTTTTGCCAACTTCTCTTACTCCATTCTTTAGATTGTTATAAATGACCTAAAAGTTTCCCTTTTTTTAGGCTTTGTATCTATGCCATCAGGTACTAGAAAAGATGGTGTTTATTTGTATGTTAGAGTCTTTTAAAAATTAAGTGCTATACTTTGGCATTGGCTCTAGCAACATTTTTCTAGATATGTCTCCTGAGGCAAGGGAAATAAAAACAAAAATAAACTATTGAAACTACATCAAAATAAAAAGCTTCTGTACAGCAAAGGAAATAATGAACAAAACTAAAAGGCAACCTACTGAATGGGAGAAGATATTGGCAAATGGCATATTTGATAAAGAGTTAGTATCCAAAATATATAAAGAACTGATACAAGTCAGTAACCCCCGAAACAAATAATCCTATTAAAAAATAGGCAGAAGATATGAACAGATATTTCTCCAAAGAAAACATCCAGATGGCCAATAGACACATGAAAGGATGCTCCACATCACTCATCATCAGGGAAATGCAAATCGAAACTGCAATGAGATCACCTCACACCTGCCTGTCAGAATGGCTAAAATCAAAAACATAAGAAACAAGTGTTGGCAAGGATGTGGAGAAAAAGGAACCCTCATGCACTGCTGGTGGGAATGCAGGCTGGTATAGCCACTGCGGAAAACAGTATGAAATTCCTCACAAAGTTAAAAATAGAACCACCCTACAATACAGTAATCATGCTAGTGAGTGTTTACCCAGAAAATACAAAAACATTAATTCAGAGGGATATATGCACCCCTATGTTTTTGCCAGCATTATTTACAATAGCCAAGTTATGGAAGGGCCCAAGTGTCCATCAGTAGATGAATGGATAAAGGAAAGGTGGTGTATATATATACAATGGAATATTATTCAGCCATAAAAGAGAATGAAATCTTGCCATTTTCAGCAACATGGATGGAGCTAGACAGTATAATGCTAACTGAAATAAGTCAGTCAGAAAAAGACAAATACCATATGATTTCACTCCTATGTGGAATTTAAGAAACAAAACAAATGAGCAAAGGATTAAAAAAGAGAGACAAACCAAGAAATAGACTCTTAACTATAGAGAACTAGAACTATAACTCTATAGAGAACAAACTGATGGTTATCAGAGGAGTGAAAGAGGTGATGGGAATTAAGAGTATACTTATCATGATGAGCACTGAGTAATGTATAGAATAATTGAATCACTATATTGTATACCTGAAACTAATATAACACTGTATACTTACTATACTGGAATTAAAATTAAAAAATAAAAAATGAAGTGACAAGTAATTTAACAACTTGCATTTTCCTTTGGAAAGCATTCAGAGCTCTTTCCATCAGCTTATGGGTTCCAATTTATTACTTTGTATTAGAATTTTTGTCTATCTCCAAGTACATAACTATTAGGCAGTTAGGAGAGGTATGTGGAAAAGTATTTTTGTTTACAGCTACATAATAAGTAACTAGCAGAGTGCCTGAGGTGGTGGCTCAATATTGTTGAATAAATGAATGATTGGATGGATGAATCAAGGTAAGCTGGCGTCCAGCTGGAGGAATCAAAGGGAAACTGGACGGAGCAAAAACATGCAGCAGACAGCATATTCACTATGAAGTGAATACCTAGCACACAGGCAATTGAATCTTGAGTACATGATGTTCTGGCTTTGGGGTGTCTTTTCTACTTACATTTGAATACAGTTGCGTTTTGATTTCACAATTCATCATACTTAAAATAAATCATACTGATTCTAAGATGATACTGGAAAACTGAGTTTCTTCTTTTCCATATGCCACCTTCCCTGGAATTTTAAATATGTTTCTCAATGAAGAGGCAGTTCCTTTTAACTGCCCTAGTATTTCAAGCATTTTTTAAAAATGAAAATACATTAAAAGCATTAATGTGAATTGCTGTGCAAAATAGCTCTCCTGTTTAACAGTTTCCATCAGTCCTCAGTTTAATTACTATGTTATTCTGCCAGCTTTCTCCAGAAATAATTGACTGAATGAAGTCATTTCACTGGATATTTACAAACATTAGACTTGTAAAGGGGGTGTCTGTCAATTCCCCTTTGGCTTGGAAATGACTGAGGCCAAGCTGACTGCTATTTTGGGCTTAGCATATTTTCATAGTCACCAACTCAGGAAGTGATGGGAAGGAAACACAGGAAGGTAAAATGTTTGGCTTTTACACTCAGTCCTGGTTTTATAATCTGGACTATAAGTTTACTTGAAAAATGAGAGGGTAAAGGCTTTATTTGGTCTAAGACACAGAGTGGTTGGATAGTGATTTGTGTGTGTGTGTGGTTGTTAGCATATCTTGTTAAATTACGAACAGTCTGGAAGAAATTTGCAAAGTTTTGAGTATCAGTAGTCAAAGCTTAAACATTGGCTTCTCAATCATGATAAAAATGAATTACCAAGGCCAGTCTGTGAATATTACTGATTTAATATTCATAATAAAGTTTTTGTTTTGGATTAAATGATAAGATTTGATTTTGAAGGCATAATGTCAAACTAGAGATTAGACAAGACGAAGATTAGGCTGGAAATTATTTTATCTGAGGCAGCCTACAGGAAATTCCAAAAGACAAGATCAATATAAATGAAGCTTTTAAAGAATTGAAGTAGAATGCCAAATTGCAGTACTGTAGATTCAAGTTTAACTATGGCAGCCCCCACTCATGGAAAAAAAATGATACAGAAACTTCAGATGGTTGTCAGAAGGAATTCCATCTGTGGTAATATTTACAATGTGATGATTTCAGATTGGCTATTCATAGTCTAAAAATATCGAGAGGTGCGAGGGTGGAAGTAAGACTATTGGGTAAGGTGCTTATTAACCAAATAGTAGATGTAATAAATGTCTTAAAAGGAATGCTAAGAAGTGAGATGGTTAAAGTTCATGTAATTATGAAGAGTATGGAAATAATATAGAATTAGTTTTTATTTAAATATACATTTTAGCCACACAGGAGGATGAATATCTCTCTCTCAAAGGTGACCCCAGAGTAATCTAAAGCGCATTTTACTCTGTCATATCATTAGTAATATAAGGTCAACTGTCTCAAGCACAACTTATAAATTTGGTGAAAACTCATTGGGCTATTTTCATCTTATATGGTAGCAGCAAGTCTTGCAGGACATAAAGGCTATACAGTTTTGTGGGGCTTCCTTAAGAAAAAAATATAAATACACACTTACCTGGATGCCTCAAGAAAGCAGAAGACCCTCGAGCTTGATCTTTTCTAGCTTCCAAGTCAATGCTTCCAGGTAACAAATTTCATTTCATTTATATAGGATGAAAAGCTTCTTGTAAGTAAAGAGTAGCTAGAATATCAATGTGGTAGAAAGAGAAGTGGAGTAGATTTAAAACCTGTGTTCTAGCTTAGGCTGGTCCATACATTTCATTTTTCATTTACTGAGTGCATCATTATAAAAGGCATTCTGGAAGTAGCTGTGAATGCCAAGAATCTGTACTTCAGGAATAAAGCATTCCGAGCCCAATTTGAATTTGGAGTGTGTATGTCTTTGGTATTTCATTTTTTGGTGTAAAAGAAAGTTATCCCAAAAAAGTGAACTAATGACTACAAGATAAAAAACTATGGACACAAATGATACAGTAACTACATTTAAAGGGCAACAGACTTGTCAGTATGTATTAACATCTTACTTCCTGCACCAGTGTTAGAAAAAGGATAGGGGGGTGAGAGTGTTTTTGTTTGGCTTGTTTGTTTGCATCTGAGAGATACTACTGTTAAAACACACACATCACACACACAAAGTTTGACTTCATTTATTCCAGTTTTTCGCTCTTTTCTTTTTAAAAGTTTGTAACACAGGGATGCCTGGGTGGCTCAGTCGGTTAGGCGTCTGCCTTCGGCTCAGGTCATGATCCCAGGGTCCTGGGATCGAGTTCCGCATCGCTTCTCCCTCTGCCTCTGCCTCTCTCTCTCTCTCTCTCTCTGTCTCTCATGAATAAATAAATAAAATCTTAAAAAAAAAGTTTGTAACACAGAGTAATATCACCTGGAGAACATTTTGGGCAGTGCTGCTATAAAGGAATTATCTCTTTCAGCCTCCTTTACTGTTACAGGTGTTCTCAGGTTTTCCTCTATGGCCAAGTGGGAACTGTCATTCTTAAATTCCAAGTGGTATATTTTAGACTTGCACACTTGGACTCAGCAGCTCTTATTAAATGGTACCACCCATCAAGCAGAGATTGGCAATGGGGTGTGGATAAATGCGTTACTGGGGTAGAGGAACTAGCCCTTCATGACCCAGGCTTGTTCTTCATGATTGCTGAGAAGACTTTCTTGTAAGCATCTCTGGGCCATCTTAAATGCACCCTCTGCTTCGTAGCGTGGCCTTCTGTGCCTGTGTGTAGAGATCATGGCGCTGGACTATGAATACCACCCAGGCAGCCTCAGCAGTGGTTGGAGGGCCAAGCAAGAGGGAGATTCTGCCCCTTCTTCAGAGTATTTCTGAATGGGGAGGCCTGAAAAGAGCCCTTTTTGCCAAGTAGGGCTTTAAATTTGAACTTAATGTCAGAGCCACCACACCTTTTTAAGGTAATTACCATTTAACCAAACATTTCTGAATTCCTTATAAATTGGTCTCCTCAGTCACTTAATCCTTTTAGTAACTCTTCTCTGAACTTGGTCCAAATATTCTACAATTTTGGGAACAAAGGGCTCTGCAGGGAATGCAGTGTCCAGGTGCAGCAACCTTACCAGGGCATTTGGTGTGGCGGGAAGGACCAAGAGAAAGATGACGATCACCCAATATCCCTTAGGTGCTCATAAACGTTTGGTGGCTTTCCAACAAATGGAGTTAAAGCTCACAGCAAATGTGTGGGCGAGTAGACTGGAAATTGCCCCTGCCTTGATTCAGGTGGAAGAGAAGCCAGTGGCCTGCAAAGCAAGTACTGAGTGTTTGTGGGAAGTTGAAGAAATCCTTCACTTTCCATACTTGGCATAAGAAATGACATATAGCCAGCCATATTTGACAATAAAAAATCATTCCTAAGGCAAAGGCTGAGAGGTTCTTTTTTTTTGTTTTTTAAAGATTTTATTTATTCATTTGAGACACAGAGATAGAGAGAGAGAGAGAGCATGAGCAAGGAGAGAGGCAGAGAGAGAAGGAGAAGCAGCCTCCTCGCTGAGCCAGGAGCCCGATGTGGGGCTCGATCCTAGGACCCTGGGATCCTGACCTGAGCCAAAGGCAGATGCTTAACCATCTGCACCACCCAGGTGCCCTGGCTGAGAGGTTTGTAACAGGGATATTTTGAGGATAAGTTAAGGCCTAATCTGAAAGTTACTGTTGTTCTAGTTTTTCTCAGTATTACCACCATATTTGTATAAATTAGATCATTAAAAGAGTGTTCATTATTTTTGTTTTCTCGTTTTTGGGTGGATCTGAAAGGAAATCTGATGAAATCTAAAAGTCACTTGAAGTCAAGTAACTTTCTCAGGGTCAAACAAATGAGTAAATGGAAGAGTCAGAATTATACCCCAAGTATGGATGGTTTCAAGCCCTATACTTTTCACTTAACACTAAACAAACAAGCCAAACAAAAACACTCTCACCCCCATATCCTTTTTCTAACACTGGTACAGGAAGTAAGATGTTAACACATACTGACAAGTCTGTTGGCCTTTAAATGTAGTTACTGTATCATTTGTGTCCATAGTTTTTTATCTTGTAGTCATTAGTTCACTTTTTTGGGATAACTTTCTTTTACACCAAAAAATGAAATACCAAAGACATAAACATCTGGTACTATGGTAAAAGTAAGTTATGTCAAATTTTGCTGGGGTTCTGGGAGACCTAACAAGGATACTGGTGAAAGATTGTTAAGGTTTAAGTGCAAAAGTCAATAATAAATTCCTGAAAAATATGAGGTACTCTTATTTCTTGATATTCGGGACATTTAAACAAGTATTTAACAATCTGATTCTAAGGCTAATTAAGTATGTATAAAGGACCACCCTAAGAATGCATAAATTACTCATGCAGGAAACTACATATCTCTGTGGCAAACTAATGTTTGAACCATATTTAAAATGCATAAATATTGCTATAAAACAAAACTGGGCAAGGAGAACCATACCAGAAGGAATATAATATTTAACAGCAAATGTGCATATTATTGTAGCATTTTAAAGATACTTTTTATAATTATGAAAGCTTAAGATTTCAACTGAACTGCCATTATTTCTCACAACCCTGGAAGATTGCTTGCTATTAAGATTCTCAATTCACCATTTCTGATGGAGGGGGGAGCGATCACACGCTTTCAATATTGGATTGGGCTTTTGTTCTAAGCATGCTCTAGTGTAGATTTCTCCCTGACCACTGCAAGGTGATTGTTTCATTAAGGAACCTCTAATCAAGTGAGGATTTTTAGGAGCTTGAATACTACATCGAATACTACCAGAACTATCCTTTCCTTCTCAGGTCTAACAACCCTTTGTACCAACCCTATCCAACTTTGGAGGCCGGATTCTGCAGATCTTTGAACACAGCTGGACTCTCAGGTAGTTTGGTCTTTGGGGGCTGATATACCTAAAATAACTTCAAATAGTTAAATCTGACCACGTGTGAAATGGCAGTTGCCTTTTAATTTTAATGGAATATTTTAGAGCATTTTTATGGAAAAGCTCTTAAAGTTCGTTTTTTCACTACCTTAATGAAAGGGGAAAATGTGTTGCTGTTGCTGTTATTTTTTATAATAAATTTAAAGCAGTTCCTGCAAATCTTAACAAGTAGAATCAAATATTTAATGCTTTTGGCAAAACCCCTTTATAAAATTCCCAGAACAAAATAAAATATTCTGAATTTAAACTTTGAATAAAACGGACTGAATTTTGATGAGTACTTACATCATGTACCAATATTTCCAAGTTAATTTAGTATGTGGAATCAAACCACATCATTACTGCGATAGTTACTGTTGCATCTGAAAAGATTTGTGCTCAGATTTTAACCCAGAATAGAAAGTTATATTCATGAATATGATATTCCAGATATAAGTATATTTGTTCTTTGTTTTTACACCATATTTCTTTTATATCTGCAAATCAAGGTATCTTATACCGGCTTTTTACATTGTAAAAGCTTTATCTTAAAAGATAATGTGGGTACTCTTAACTTTGGGACTTTACAAAGGCTGGTTCTTTTGGACAAGAGGTTGTGATGAGTTGGTAATTTTTAACAAAAGGCTCTCCGGAAAAAAAAAAAAAAAGCCAAAACCACCTTGATTTGATGATTCCTAATAGTGTCAATATGAAATGTGGAGGTAAGAGATGTGTAAATCACCTCCTGCCAATCGATGCTAGCCTGCTGCAGCAAACCACTGATGATGGATTCCTTCATATTTGCTAAACATGCAGTATGGAAGCCGTCAGTTACAAAAGCCTATGTTAATGGGAAAAATTGCCTTAATTGGGTCAGATGGACTAGTATGGTTGCTGTGGGCATACACCACCTGGGAAGGTTTCAACAGGACTTAGTCATTTTTCAGATGGAGCATTTTGAGAAAATGCCTACTTATAAACTATCAGATATATGGTCTGACAAAAGGAATGGAAATAGAAAAAGTCAAAGAAGTAGTTTTTTAAATTTATGTTGTTATTCATAAAGAATCTCACTGTTCTGTTCTGAATGAATTTTCAGCTGGACTGTTCAAAACAATCATCATTTGTATGATAGAATGCTAATATAGTTCTGGGAAATATGTCATTCAGGGAAATATTTTATTAAAATAGTCGTAGCTAATATTTATTGTGATAGCCTCTATTCTAAGATATTCTCATGCATTATCTTACTGAATCCTCACAACAACCTTCTTATTCCCCCCATCCCCATTTTACAGATGAGAAAACTAAACACAAAGAGTTGCTGTCAGTTGTTCAAGTTGCCATACTTGCTAAGTGGGATTAACCCAGGCAGTCTGCCTCACAGGTTTGTGCTCTTAACGCACTCTTACAACTCAGGTATTGGTTTTGCTTTGTTTTACTTGAAAGAAGCCTACTCATTATTGTAGTTAGCTGGTCACTTTGAATGTTTCAAGTTCTTCATTTAGGTAATTTAATTTACACACGGTTCTTTCCATATATGTGGTTAAGGGATATAGTGAAGCTATCATTGATTTTCAGAAGAGTAGATGGTTTGAACGCCATCTTAAGGTTAGGACAGTTCTGGGCTAGGTAATCTTTGGATTACATTAATAAGATGGAGATTAAATAGTAATGTGTTAAACCGTACCCTTGCCTTTAGTTAATTGAAATCATCTATTGAACTATAAATGTATATTCTTTCTATCCCTGCCTAGGCCATATATATATATAATATATATTAGGTATATTACATATATATATGTATCACCTAAAATTCGACATATATACACACATATATATGTGAATATGGACATATACACACATGTGCAAATATATATATGATTTTTTTAAAGAAGTAAATCCAAATTGAGGGAACATAAGAATATGAAAAATAAAATGGAGCCAAGAATGAGGATAGGACATGAAAACCATGTCTCAAGGTCTTATACTTCCCAGAGCTGCATCACAATTTTGGGTCTGAAACTTTAGGGCCAAAGCAGAGGGGAGAAATAATAAGGGGTGTTCATGTTATGCCAATTTATTTTTTTATCTTTATTTTTTTTAAAGATTTTATTTATTTACTTGAGAGAGAGAGAATGAGAGAGAGAGAGCATGAGAGGGAAGAGGGTCAGAGGGAGAAGCAGACTCCCCGTTGAGCAGGGCGCCCGATATGGGACTCAATCCCGGACTCCAGGATCATGACCTGAGCCGAAGGCAGTCGCTTAACCAACTGAGCCACCCAGGTGCCTATGTTATGCCAATTTAAAAATATTTGTATACATTTATAGTCACATAGTGATAACAACTTTACTATTAACATCCAGAATTAATCAGAATCTCAGAATCTCCTCCATCTCCCAGAGCACGCACATCCCTTAGCATACTTTTTAAATATCACACCATCAACTTACATTTTAAGATCTTTTGGAATCCTTTTGATTGATTGGGTATATTTACGTACCCTCTTATTGTTGTGTTTCTGATTCCTGATTCCTTAGGAATAATTCCTTAGCAATTGAGTTAATTTTAGGGTCAATCATCAATTGCTATTTGAACTTAACTGCAGGCTTTATCTTTGCTTACAATTTTTTTTCTTATATTCTTTCTTGTATTCAGTTTTTAGTTTGTTACAGTACATTATTTTGTATTTTTTCAGAAAGGCTGTATGTGTTCAACTCAGATTTTGCATATGATTATTTGCCCTGGTTTTAATTTTTTTTAATTTTTAAAATTTGCCCCGGTTTTTAAAAGATGGTTTAATTTTGTATGTAAATTCTAATTGTCCGTGGTTAAAGTATTGTTCTATTGTCTTCCAGCATCTATTGTTGAAGGTGAGAGGTCTGATGCTATTTTAATTTTTCTTTCCACTTGGTTATACTCTCTTTCATAGTCTATTACAACTTCCTACTTAATGTTGGAGTTCATGTGTTTTAATATAACGTGTCTAGATGTTATTCCTTGTACTACTGAAGAGACTTTGTTCATCTGGCAGAAACTTTGCCTTGCTGTTATTATTTGATTTTTTCCTTCTATTTGTTACTTTATCTTTCTTGAATGCCTACTAGATGGATGGCAGAACTTTTAGATATACATATCTCATCTTTTCTCTCATCCTTTTAATCTCTTTGTTCTTGTCACTGAATTCTGATACGATCTTTTGGCTTACCCCTCCAGCTCACTATTTTAATCTGAAATCTCATTCATTCTGCAGTTCAGTCACATTTTAATAATCTTGATAATTTCCAAAAACTCTGCTTCTTTTTCATCGCATCGTTTTGAAGTATTTTTTTTTAATTTGACATCTTTTCCTTTTAAAACTATCTGTAGTTATAAATTGTGTTTTTTTAAATTTTATTTTATTATGTTATGTTAATCACCATACATTACATCATTAGTTTTTGATGTAGTATTCCATGATTCATTGTTTGCGTATAACACCCAGTGCTCCACGCAGAACGTGCCCTCTTTAATACCCATCACCAGGCTAACCCATCCCCCCACCCCTCTCCCCTCTAGAACCCTCAGTTTGTTTCTCAGAGTCCACAGTCTCTCATGGTTTGTCGCCCCCTCCGATTTCCCCCTCTTCATTTTTCCCTTCCTACTATCTTCTCTTTTTTCTTTCTTTCTTTCTTTTTAAACATGTATTATTTGTTTCAGAGGTACAGGTCCGTGATTCATCAGTCTTACACAATCCACAGAGCTCACAAAAAGATACAAATTGTGTTTTTTTGATGATTCTTTCCTATTCCCTATATTTTTCTTCCTCAGGAATTAGCTCTTTTGTGGAATATTCCACTTTTTAAAACATGTGGTTGACGTTCTCATGCAGTTGATATTTGCATGAGAACAGGTTGCCTGTTCATATTTGTTAATGAGTCTACCATCAGAGATTTTTAACTTGAGGACCACAGACCAATACAGATAGAATTCAGGATGTTCATGAATTTAGATGGGAAAAATGATATTATTTTACTGGCTTCAAAATGAAATTTAGCAATTCCTTCAATTATGAACATAGGCAACAATTATAGGAGTATTAGCACAATCTGTGACTTTGTCACTGATAGACATCAGACATTTCCATATCACATTAGTTTGTAAGTATGGATTATAATCATCACTGTTTTGAAACTTTGGCAGTGTTTGGCCTACTGCTAGATCTTGTCATTTTGTGTGTTAATAAAGAAGAAAAAATATTTTTATATTATAATTTAAAAATATTTTGATACTTTCATTTCATTGTAATTGGTTTCCTTTATAATCATATAAATTTTTTAAATATTATATATTTCAAAACATTATTCTGAGAAGGGCTCCATAGGCTTCATCAGACAAAGAAGTCCACATGGCATAAAAGAGGCTAAAATCCTCAGGCTAGGCTGATCACCGTTGCTTGCTGGAACACATTTCGTCAGCCTGGGGAATGATACTTGTCCCTTGCTGGTCAGTACATGAGCCCTGACTCTTGTTGGTTGTGCAAAGGAGAGGTATGACATAGGCAGGCTTGGGGGTAGGAGATACTTGTTTTCTTCTATGAGATTTCCTAACCCTTATGATAGCTAGGGGCACATAGTTCTCCCACAGCCCCTTCTATCCATCCTGGATCAGAACTCTCATTTTTATGGAACACCAGTATTTGTGCTTTCTGCTTTGGGCAACACCAAAGTGGCTCTGCGTGTGGAGGTGGGTTCAGCTGTTCTGCTGCTCTTAATTACTTGTCCACTCAGGATCCATTCTTCCTAGCCCCTGCTGTCTCTGATTCACAGGTTTAATCTAGGATTCTATTAGGTAAACTCAGATTTTCAGGAGATTCTCTCCTTCATTTGTATGGGATTAAGGGGTGTGTGTGTGTGTGTGTGTGTGTGTGTGTGTGTGTGTGTGTGTGTGTATGTGTCTTATGGAATTTGCAGTCAATCTGATTTCATCTGCCAGAAAATTCTTTCTGTTCATGGACACTGATGATATCCTTCCTGGCATTTCAGGTTTACTGTGGATTTATTTTGACTTTTATGCTTTCTCTGATTTGGGGGAGGTAGAACAGATGAACAATTATATTTAGCTGCTTTCTTGAACCAAAAGTCCTGTCTTCTTTATATTGGCTTAAGCAAGGATTTAGAGCGTATAGCAGTGGTCCTCAAACTCAAACTTGCAGACCTCTTTTAAAGAAAAGCCCAAGTTTTCACAGGATCTTAGCTAGAATTTACTGACTTAGCTTTAGAAACACTGATGTACTTCAAATCTCCACTGGGTTTGTACTTCCTTTTTTTTTTTTTTTAAACAAAGGTATTTGTAAATAGGGCAGTGATTATCCTATAGTTCTTTCCTCTGACCCAGCACACCTCTCGTCCAGAAGTTCTAGTGGTCTCTGTAGTTAAAATCATATTCTTTGGTGAGACACCTATATCAGGCATTTATAACTGTGCTTTGTTTGGTTACGGACTGGAAACAAATTTAGTAAAGTTTTATGTGTGCTTTTATCCTGGTTACACTCTTTTGCCTGTTATCCAGGTATCTCTTATGTTGGAACCTTATCAGCATAGATCCAGGGCAAGTCACACTTGCAGGGACTGCCAACAATAAAATTCTGTATGCTAGGTTTTCCCACATCAGAAAAATCCAAGTGATTTGGCACTGACATAAACATTTAGAGATATTTCAGTTTGCACCAAATTAATTAATTTGTTATCACTCACTTAAATTTGGAGATTGAAGACATGGTCCCTGCCTATATTTTTAGCTTATGAAGTAAAGTTTTGCTTCTTAAAATTACTTAACTTTCATTTTAGAATTAACTCATAATGGAAATTCTTCTTTCAGTTTTTAAATTTTCTCAGGACTTTTTAAATAAGGAGAAGAATCATTTTGAAAATATAAAGAATTAAAAAAATCATCACATCTCCCCCAGTTTTAAGTATAAAACTCCAAAATCTCAAAATATTAGTTCCATCTCAGGTTATAGTTAAACAAAAGAGTGTTTAAGAGTTGGCTCCTAAATATGCAATGCAGTCATTGGTAAGAAAGGGCTGAGTTTACTGCTTGGTATGGTGGGGAAATAAGCACCACCTCACAGAGCTTCAGCCATGTCTAGAAGAGGCTGGGGGAAAGGTAAGGTCAGAATTTATTGAGGATTGGGAGTTTTGCTTAAATCTGATCTTTCAATGTGGGGAATTGATTAGGATGGGGTAAGAAGGTCAGGATTGGTAGAAAGATCAAGGGGAAGATTTTGAAGCAAGGGATTCAAAGACTCCAAGGGCACACCTGTCAGTCAATGCTTTCCATTGAAGAATTGGTGGGTCTTAGGGGAAATTCCTGTAATGAACATTCACACCATTTCTTGGTTGGGTAGGACAGTCCTCGAAAAGTAAAAAAAAAAAAAAAAAAAAGCGAATGAAGACAGTGGAATAGAAAAATCACATGAATGTTGGCAGTAAGGTGTGGTTTCCTTTCTCAGTGCCCAGGCTGATGTGTGGGTAGATGGTTTTACTTCTCAAGATTCTCAAGATTTATCTAGATTGTGTAACCCTGCATTTGCTCTGCAGTCAGATCTCATCGAGGTCCTCCTAATTCTCTACTCCTCCTCAGTGGAAGGTGGGAGAATAAAATTTCACCTCCAGCAGAAATACTGATGGTGTAACTGGAACATTCTGAAGTCTTTGGATCATGGCATGATACGGTGTGATTCTCTAAAGCTCGCATCCAGGAGACAGAAGACCCGAGGGTCAGTTCCTCCGCTCCCCAGCGTGGGCAGGGGCAGGAAATGTGGGCTACTAGCCTCACACAGTGTGACTTGGTAAGCAACAAGAGAGCTTTAGCTACATAGAAATAAAGGTCCAGAGGTGGATAACATATAAGCAGTTTGTTTCCAGAGTGACCAGTGAGATTATCAGGACGGATTAAAAACAGACTCTTTAAGGGTGGCTTTCAATTATCTTTTCAGTTTAGAGAGCTTTTTAGAGGCCTCCAGCTGCACCCTAAAATAGCTGTCACAATGTAAGTAAGATGAGTAAGTCGCTCCAGTGACAAATATATTCTATCTCTTCTTACCCCTCCAAATACATATCACCTCCTACCTGTATACGAAAGATCCAAATTTCCATGTTATTAAATTTTGCACTGAGACTTCGCTAATGTACCATTTTCTATCATTAAGGTACTTCCAAAGGTACATGATACCCAAAGTACCAGAGCACACATCAAATTGTTTTGTGCCTATGTATTGAACTGGGAAAAAAAAAAAAGAGGATGAGTAAGAGGAAAAAATAAACATTTCAAAATCTTATTTCAGTGACGCTCAAAAGATCTCTCTTGCTTTCGGAAGTTTCAGAGCGAGATAGGGTCCTTTCTTTTTTGTAGCTTGGAGTAACTTTCCTGCCAAGCGCCCATCTAACCCCTGTCACGAGAAAGCTATGTGCTGGCAAACTGGCCTCAACAGTTCAAGGTTGGAGAACCCCAGCCAACGCCCGAGGGTGGGACAGAACCCAGGCGCCAAGCAGTATCCTCGGGCTGCTAATTTGCTGGACACACAGAGCCCTGTTCTGTAACCTCCCCCTAGGTTGTGGGTGAGTGGAACCCATTAACATTTAAAAATATTTGCAGAAATCAGAGGGGGAATAAGGTATTTCTGGAGGGCCAGTACTCAGTGCACTTTCATGCGTGCCAAAGTTTGCTGGCACGGCTCAGGCTGTGATAGAGAACATCTGGGTGACTGCTGCTGTAGCATATAGTGGGGTGGAGGGCAGGGAACAAAGGGGGCTTGTGAGAGCATGTTGGACGGGGGAAATGCTCTTCGCAAAGGCAGCCTTACTTAATGCCTATCCCAGGCTCAGCTGGGGGAGGAGATTGAGGACAGGAATGGAAGGTTTTGCCCTTCTCTTCCCTCGGTAATGAATGCTGGAGACAGAAGCAGCATAGCACTGGCTAGTAAGGCTGCAGAGACCTTTGTTTCCACTGCTAGACAGACATGTGCCTAAGTACGAAGATGCAGCCAACAGCAATCACCCCCGTTAGCCTCTTGGTGCTGCTCCTTCTCTTGGAGCCACGTAGTTGGGGGGCAAGGGAGCAGGAAGTAGACTGGAGAGGAGGGAGGATTGGTTAGAACATTTCCAGTCCAGACAAATTTGTCATTGTTTCCCCCATTGCCAGTCCCATCCATATGGAAACAAGATAAAATGAGTTGCATATCATGAATAGGTATATTTCGAACACAAAAGTGCTTTTATTGACTGAAAGTTAAGGTCAGACTGTTGAAAATCTGTCATTTGCGAGTAGAATTTTGTATTGAATTCTGATTTATACATGCCGCACCTTACCAAGCATGCATATCTATGTAAGAAAAAAATCCATGTTTAGGCATTTATTAAATCATGGAAGGCTTGACTTGCTGATATATGATAGGAACCACTACAGTTCTTTATAAGAATGAATAAACTACTACCTTCTTTACCAGTCAGATACTGGTTAAGATATGAGCTGGTCTGTGTTCCAATAAATGTGATGTATATGCTTCGTTTTCAAAGTCCTCCCTCTCTGTACCCTTTGCTCTCCAGGTCATTGTTACCTTAGTGCTCAGCTCTGAAAAATGGGTCCCACATTTTTAATATTGCTAAGAGCTTTTGTCCTGTGGATTCATCTCAGAACCCAGACATAACACTTAAAAGTGCTACAGGTTTTGGGATGGCAGGGATGCCAATACTAGTCGGCCTAAGGGTGCCAAGTTTCTGGAATCTTCACACTCCATTCATTTAACAAATATTTATCAACTGTCTATTGTCATGGGCTCTAGGGTTATGATATTTAACAAGATAGTCCCTCCTTTCCAATGCTGGGAGCCCCAAACGATATACTTGATACCTCACATAGTGAATTCTGGCTTGCTTGAAAACAGGTAGGCAAACTTTATTCAATTCCCCTAATTTCTGTGATGATTTTTGCTTTATATTGACTTCTGCTATTTCAGATTGTTCACAACATTTTTAAACTTATACTACTAAAATTGCCTATTCTGCTGTCCAAAACTGGCTACTAAATTAAGGCTAGTCCATGGCTTTGAATTTTAGGTGACCTGATATCCATGATCTGTCTGTCTGTCTGCCTATATTAAGCCTAAAATAGACCACCTAGTGTCTTTGGCTTTGGCAAAAAGTAGTTTAAAAACTAATGTTAGTCCTAAGTTTGTTTAAAATTTGAGTTTACTTCAATTATTTGTGTTAAGAATTATACTCTGCTACTCATGGTTTCACATTTCTAATTGCTTTTTAGTATTTTAAGATTTTCTTTTACCTCTAAGTTTTTCTAAGACTTTGCCCTTTCCCTCTCTTGCATTTTCCAAGCAATAGATCAGATCCATCGAATGGCAGATTTATGGCCACTTACTCCAAGAGAAACCATTTTTCAAACTAAAAATCACTTCAAATCCTTTCAGGTATTCTGAAATATAATTATCATAAACTATAAGCTCCCTTATCTCAGAAGTGATAGGCATCTGGTGTTATGTAGAAATAGAATCTATAACTCAAACTACAAAACAATGATCTTGACCAACTTTTAGTCTGATGAAAGCACCAGGAAAAAAATGCATATTGACACCAAATATTACCTCCATCCTTGCATAACTCTGTATCTGTTAGTAAGAAACTGTACCCCAGGTGAGTAGCTCTACCTCCTTTTGAGGTTAACTGACATTTGTATGCGATTATTGCCTCTTGTATATAATGGATATTCAAATGTTAAATAGAACTTACATTCTTGAAATCAGTACGTCTTAAGGTTTGAGAATATGGAATATCAGTCTTAATCATATCAGGGATACAGAAGTTGACACCAAAATCCTGAAAATACTGTCAAATGTATCCTGCCCATATTAATTGAGAGTGAACCCATATATAGAATGTTTGCTTCTCTGATCTCCAAATTGTTATGTCCCTTTTATATTATGTGGAGACTCAAATGCCCGAAATGATTCACTAGGTTCCAGAGAAAATATAGACATTATCATTAAACCCAAGAGTGATTCTCTGAATTCACTATTCTGAAGCAAATAATTCAGTCTTGACTAAAGCCTTGGGAGACTCTACTGTGATTTTTGTTTCCTTCACCAAACTAAATATAGTGAATCCTTTTAAATTAATCCTCCATTTAAAAGTAGTGCTAATGGTATAAGTCCATATCATAATTTCTTCCTTCATCTGTATCCAATCACCAGTGGCATCTAACATTTGCTGTCTATTCCCTGTGTTTACCCAATTGGCTCATATCAACCTGTTTTAGCTTGCAAGGCACTGAAGTGATGAAAACATCCAGACATCAGTCTTACAAATGCAATGGCTTATTCAGATTGCCCATAGTGAGACAGCAGGTTGTCAAAGAGGTCTTCTGAGTTTGATGTCAGGGACCCATTGCCCATGAAACATCTTAGGAGTTAAAGCCACCTTATGCAGTTGTTGGTTAGTCCAAACCTGTCCAGTGGGAGAACACATCTGCATATAGTGGGAGAGTCTGGAGTTGCCCATCTGGACATGAGGGGGAGGATCAACCAGCTGCTACAGATGGTCCAAAAAGCTCTGTGTTTTTCATGACTGATTTTATAAGCTTATTTCAGCCCATCTCTGGATGAGCTCAACTGTCTTGTCAGCACTTTATCTGCATAACGGCCCTGCTCTGCAGCTTCAGCCAGTAAACACGGTCTTTAAGTATCTTTCATGCAGGGAAATGTAACACGTTTATTTAGAGGCTTAGGCATTTCTCTTATACAATTCCACAAACAACCTCCACTCCTGACTGAGACTGAGCTCTTTATTTACTATCCCCTTGACCTTGATCCCATCTTTATTCTACTGCATTATCACCTGGTCCCTGAGCATGACCCAAAGTGTCATAACCCACATAACAATCACCCACAGCCTAGTACTGGCACAATTCAGTCATCTCTAGCAGGCCTATTCCCTCTTTAATGTGAACACTGCAGTTCTGTTAACGTAAGCTCAGGTATCAGCTGATAATTTTGACAAGATAAATATGTACTCATAACCACGAACTGTCATTAATAACAAACTTCCCTGAAACATTCAGAAATTCAACAGGAGATACGATATCAGAACCTGCCATAACTATGGTTGTTCAGTGCTATGCAAATCATCTTGAACTGCTCACTATTGCCCAAAGAGAGGTGATTTTTCTTTTGTATAAAATATTACTCAACTCAAAAAATCTAACCTTAATGAGGAGCCACATCAAAGAAATAGGGTTGAAAACATGATAAGCAGAAATCTCAGTGATGCAAAGAATGGAAGGTACTGAAATCAAATACTTCACAGCAGAGGGCAATCAGACTCTTAGTGTAAGCAAAAACGACTCTTTTCTTACAGAAAAATTGTGTGTATCAGTGTCTCACTTAAGTGAAAGGTCATTTTCAAAAGCAATATATTAAATTCATATAAAATTGACAATTATAAAAGTAATATTTGTTTTTCCATTTTCCTCTTTAAATGAGTATAGGATTGGCAGTATATAAAGAAGTGAATCCTCATTCAGGGATTTTGTTCCTCTGACTTAAATTTATTCCTAAGAGAACAGATAGCAACAAAGGTCGGACACAGTCACTGCAATAAAATCTTTGGTGGAACCACTTGAGCTACTATCCCAATGTTTATAATCTGATTTTTTGGTCTTCATTTACCACAGAGGAGATTAAAAGCTTCAATTCATCTCTTTCCTGTAGCATGCCTCATGGGGAGAATTTGTTGTCCCTGGTGATGTTTAAATAGTTCTCCAGCTGCTGGATTTCTAAAGGTATTTCTCAACCTTTTTATAACCTCTGCCCCTCTTTGATAAAGAAAAATCTCATGTTTCTCTGGAAATTATTTTATGCGCTGCCTGCTAACGGGGAAGACGCTGATGGGTGAGGAGAGGGGGAGGGATGGTTGTTCCATTTGTTTTCTGTTTTCTGAGTTTCTTCACTGGCCACAAAGATTATATCAAACTTTTTCTGTAGCTTTTGAAAAATCTTTTTGTTTACTTGTTTTGAGATACTTAAAAATACAATATTGAACACGTTTTATCCAATCTATGTCTGTTCCACACTTAGATTCTATTACTTCTCTCTAGATATGCAAGACTATATAGCAGCTTGCTCTGATAAATGGAAATAGTATTCTTTCTCAAAATGTTAAACTAAACTAAAACTAAAATTTTGAAGCACAGGATATAAATTTTTAGCATCTCTGAGGATAAAAATATGAATTTGGTTTACCTATACCTCAAAATTATAATCTAATTTTTTAGTTCTTTAACAAATGGTTTTAGTACAAGATGGGCAACAACCAATTTCAGAGGACAATGAAAACACTATTGTGTCATTTTCCACTTATCCAGCCAAATGAAGGAATTCTTAGGGGACATCTTCAAACTATTAGTAATCATCAAGTAGTATTCTGATGACTATTGTGCTTTCAGCTCTTTTTGCCTTCTTTAGTTGATAAATTTTTCAATTGTCTGATGAAAATACATCTAAAAAATACAGTTACCCATATCAAATCATCTCCTATTATTAGTGAAATGTACTTTTTATTCTAGTACTGAATTTGGCTTATGTAGTTACTAGTAATCAGCTATTTTACTTAGAAAAATAGAAGATTTAAATGGAGCTCCTGCACTTGTACATGCCATCTCACTTCCAATGATAGGACATTGATCCTTTCTGTTTAGTCCACATAATCTTTTATAAAATCTTTTGGTTAGATCTGTAATCCCCTCAAGTAGCCACTTTTTTTTTTCAATTTTTTTGCTGTAAGCTTGAAACTGTGTTAAGCATTCATACTCATGTGCCCCCCTAATCCCATAGCAGCCTACTAGGGTAGTCAGTGTTATCCCCACTTTCCAGATGAAGAAACTGAGGTTCAAAAAGATTAAGTAACTTTCACAAGGTCAATCAGTTAGTAAGTGGTAGAGCCAGAATTCAAACCCTGATCTGTCTGAGTCCCAAGCCTATGGTCTTCAGTGTGACTGCATATAGCCTTCAGAAGTGACACTTGACCCTTCTTACAGCATTCTTTGGATAATCACTGAATTACTTCTGGAGCCAATTAATTTACTTGATCTATCTTGTCTGAACTTTTGATAAATATCTCATACCACCTTGGACAATATGCAGGTCACTTGTTGATGTTCCCATTCTTCTGGTTTCCTTTTAGGACCCTGATCTAGAGACTATTGCTAAGCAAGTCCCTGTTGTTATAGTTTACTCAGGCCAAACTCTATGAATGTCTTCTTTTATCTTGTAGAGTCATTTTTTTCTTGTGGAACTTCTCCTGTAAATAAGGAGAATAGGAATAAGTTAAAGTTTTTTTTTCTAAACTTAAAAATTCAGGGAGTTGTCAATGGACATTAAAATATTGCTCTCTGTCCTGGGTTAGCAAAGTCTACCCAAGACTACATTTTGACAAACTAGATTTCATGTGTGAGAGGCATTGGTGTCACAAGATGTGAGGATGGTGACCACATCTCTGGGAGTACTTTCCATCTCTGCAAATTGAAAAATGTTGACAGGAATTTAAGAACCCAAGAAAGTATTCATGGCAGTAAAAATTCTTATATTAGGACTATTTGGAATTTCTTCAGAGAGAGCAACCAAATTTGAGGACCAACTTCATTTTTCTTAAGTATTTCCCTAGCAACAATATCATTTAACTTGGTAGAATTTGGTCCTGGAACTTTTTGATGATGAAGATAACTATCATTCTTACCCTCTAGAGCTGAAAGGTAAAATCACAATTTGGCAATTTAGACCTTTTTTTTCTCACAGTACTGGCAGAAAGTTAGTTGAATTTCACAAAATATACCCATTAAAATTCAGCCATTTTGAGATGAGAGAAGGTGTCATTTTTATGTGCTGAATGATGAATGTCCTCCTGAAAAGATGAGAAAGAATAAATAAATGTTAACATAAAGAATTTGATATCCTATTTAACAGCAAAGTTTAAGAAAATTTCCCAAAGAAGACATACAGATGGCCAACAGACATATGAAAAGATGCTCAACATCACTGATTATCAGGGAAATACAAATCAAACCTCACACCTGTTAGAATGGCTAAAGTCAACAACACAAGAAACAACAGGTGTTGGTGAGGATGTGGAGAAAGGGGAACCCTCTTGCACTGTTGGTGGGAATGCAAAGTGGTACAGCCATTTTGGAAAACAGTATGGAGCTTCCTCAAAAAGTTAAAAATAGAACTATCCTATAATCCAGCAATTGCACTACTAGGTATTTATCAGGATACAAAAATACTAATTCAAAGGGATGCATGCATCCTGATGTTTAAAGCAGAGTTATCTATAATAACCAAATTATGGAAACAACTTAAGTGTCCATTAACTGATGAATGGATAAAGATGTTATATATATAATATTATTTAGCCATAAAAAAGAATGAAATCTTGCATTTGCAACGACATGGATGGAGCTAGAGAATATTATGCTAAGCGAAATAAGTCAGAGAAAGACAAATGCCAGGTCATTTCACTTATATGTGGAATTTAAGAAACAAAACAAGGAAAGAGAAAGAAAGAGAGAGATTGAGAGACAGAAGCAAATCAAGAAACAGACTCTTAATTATCGAGAATAAACTGATGGTTACCAGAGGGGAGGTTGGTCGGGGAATGAGTGAAATAAGTGATGGGGATTAAGGAGTGCACTTCCTGTGATGAGCCCCAGGTGTTGTATGGAAGTGTTGAATCACCATATTGTACACCTGAAACTAATATTACACTGTATATTAACTAACTGGAATTTAAATAAAATTAAAAAAAAGATATTTAATAAAATATGGGGCAAATAGAAACAATAAATTTTTAAAGGCCAACGTTTTATGAATTCAAATATCTGATATATGTTCTTCCACTTTAGGTAGTAAATGGAATGTCATGTTGTATCAATGGAGTAATTCTATTTTTAGAAAGTTCAAATGCTAAGCTTAAACTGGATTATAAATTTAAACTGAAATATTTAATGTAAATTGGTTCATAAATGATAATATTTTTAAGTAGATGTCAATTGCATGGAATTATTAAGCAACTGTCTGGTCCTGTATAAATTTTTAAATTAAATTTATTTTGTTTGTTAATATAAGAAAGGTTAGTTTCCTACTGAAATTGGGAACTAAGGAATAAGGAAAATAAATTTAATACTAATTAGAAATTATTTGTTCAGTTCTGACATTTGGAAATGTAATCAAAATTATTTTTTCCAACCAGCTCTATATTTCTAAATTCTTACTAGATCTAAGACTATGTGGCAGAGGGGCATTGCTTTTCCAAAGGATATATTTATTATTTTGAAAATATAGCCTCTTGGAAGTAACGCTACTAGATGGCTTCCCTCTTATACATAATCTTAAGTTATTTTGACTTTATTATAATGGAAGTATTTCAGTTCATTTCATTGTTATTTATGTATGTTAGGACCTGGGAAAGATACAAAGTTAATTCCCGTCCCTAACCTCCCAGGAGATACCATCTGGTTGGAATTCTTTATTTTTGAATAGTGCTATTTACAATGAACACTACATGACACATCTTCATTTTATTCTAATAATTCAATGAAACAGGGCAGATGAGAAAACTGAGCATAGAGAACTTGTAGAATGATTTTATTATATAATAGTTAGTTGTTAAGGAAATAAACACTAGATCCAGAGTCTTCTGATCCAAACCAGAGGACAGAAATCTAAACCAGAAGTCTGAAAGAGGGAGTGTAGTCCTGGTTGTCCAGTAACTAGCTGTGCAGCCTTGGGTCAGTCACTACCTCTGGGCCCTCAGTTTCCTCAGCTGTATAATAACTGGGTTGAGGTAGATGATGTCTAATACTCCTTCTGGTTCTATAGCTCCCAGGTGGTTTTCCCTAAGGAAAGTAATGTGACAAGCTGGAACAAAGGCCATGCTGTTTAGAGACATCTTTTCCTCCTCAACTTTCTTTTCCTGGGTTAATATTCTTTTTTCTTTCTGTGATTCCAGAGAGAACTGAGTTTTTCTAAAGATGTACCATTTCTCCTTGCTTCCTAATTCGCTTAATTATATAGGTCATTGCTTTCGGCATCTTCTTTAATGACTCCCTGCTGTGCTTCCCATTTCTAGGACCTCTTTTTCAGAAGTGTATCTGGCTTCTCTGAACACATTTAAAGCTCTCTTTGCATTGGAAAACTCTGAATTCTCTTCAGCAGTAGCACTTACTCTCTTAGGACTCATTGTAAGGATTTAATAGCACTTCCACCTCATCTTCCATGACCTCATTAAGACTTGCCAGTTGTACAAGCCATGGAGTGTTGGGAATTTGAGGCATATCAAGTTTAAGACTAAGGAAATCAGGTCCGCTCTCAAATTAGACTCCTTTCCACATACTCTTCATATCATTGCCCACCATCATTTTTCAATATTTTTCTTAGCCTGGTAGTAGAATGTGCCAAAATCTCTGACGTGTGCCACCCTCAGCCTCAGTATCATTGCTGAACTATAAAGTGGGTGTTCCATCCAGGCCATCTTGGATACACAATCACTTCCTGCCACATTGGTTGCTGGAGGGATTTGTGTCGGGTGGAAGAAACTTAAAATTTAATGTTTGCTGCCAAAGACTCCAAGTTTATGGAGTGACCAAGGGCATTGCTCAGGAGCAGGGGTGCTTTCTTTGAAAGGTTATCACTCTTGCATTCCGTAATGAATTCTTAACAGCCAAGCAGTAACCAGAAAGCAACCATTCACTGAATATCTCAAATAACTTCTGTCATTCCGCTTGAATAGCATAATACCAGCAAGTTTGATTTGCTCTTAGCCCATTAGAATTAGATAGTATTTTGTGTGATGAACAAGCTGGAGTTTTAAATTCCCTGTTGAGTCTCCTCTAAGCAAGAGAGTGAGGTGGTCTGTGTAGCTGCCTTAAATCCAGGCACAGTCTTTTTCTTTTTTTTTAATGTGCACTAAACGTACAGGAAGGTATCTGTTTCCATGGGAGACTGATTTCATCTGCATTAAAAGCAAATTGCAGGGACACCTGGGTGGCTCAGTTGGTTAAGCAGCTGCCTTTGGCTCAGGTCATGATACCAGGGTCCTGGGATCGAGCCCCACATCCTCCGGGTCCCTGCTCCACGGGGAGCCTGCTTCTCCCTCTGCCTGCCTGCCTCCTTGTGCTCTCTCTCTCTCTGTCAAATAAGTAAATGAAAAAAAAAAGAGCAAATTGCCGAGGACATTCACCAATTTCTGTTACTAACTTAAAAAGTTAAGGAAATTCCTCTACTGCTGCCTAATCTGTATTTACTCCCTATCTCAAATTTTGGTGTCTCAAATTTTGGTGCTAGACAAGTGTCTGTAACGATGAAGTCAGTTCACCATGTCTGCTCTTTAAAATTCCTTTGGTGGTACTCTTACATCACATACATTGAGCGCGTTGTTTATTAACGCTCAGAAGCAGTGCGTTTAGTAGAAAGCTCACTGACAATCTGTCCAGGCACAACTACGGAATGTATGGGCGGGGGTTGGGGTGGGCTTGAGCCTACGGAGTTTGCATAGGTGGACAGATTTAAAGTGGTACTTATGTACCAAGTAAAAAAACCTTTTAAAAATTTCACTGAAGATGTTACATGTTGACTTGGGTGTGTCTTCAGCCTGGCTGGAACATATTATGCCCCATGAGAAAGTCTTCTGGCTGCACTGTGTTCTCTGACTCCTTTTGGGAGACTTTTTCTGACGAGTCAGTTTTACTCCACCTGATGATCATTTTCACAGTTCCGGTCAGAAGCCATCTCTTTGGAGAAAACTTCCCTGACATTTCCAAACTCCAAGCCAAACTAATAGCTTTCTTGTGGGTGCTTAGTGCATTTTACCCACTAGTGAGAAAAATTACAGTGAGTGTTTACAAATCTGTCTCTCCAGCTATATTGTGACTTTTTTGAGGGTAGCAATTTTGTTTTATACAATAGAAGCAGTGTAGCAATTTAGAAAGAATCTGAACTTCCAAGCCAGACCTGGTTTCAAATCAATTTCACTGCTATGTTGTCTTTAATTAAGTACTCAAAGGTTAGCCTCAGTTATTTTATGTGGAAAATGGGGATAGGAATGTCCAATTCCATTAGGCTTTCTGAGAAGTGCTAAAAGGTCCCCATGTATTATATTTCCTTGTATCTTGCCTAAAGCCTAGTGCCTGCCAGAAACATAAGAAGCGTTCAATATTCTCATGTACTTTGACGTACAATATCCTGATAATCTAAAGTCTAACCCCTTCATTTCAAAAGAAATTGGTTCCTTCTCAATGATGGCAGCTTGATAAGGGCATGGGATACCTTGGTGATGGCCAGGCTTCATCGCCAAGGGTATTCATAGAGACCACAGTTAGGAAGTCAACCATTCAGAAAGCTATAAAAAAGATATCATTTCTTTTTTTTAAATAATTTTTTATTGTTATGTTAATCACCATACATTACATCATTAGTTTTTGATGTAGTGTTCC
>NW_027397075.1:29032213-29047378 GCF_003265705.2 Callorhinus ursinus | reverse complement strand
TCTCTGATTGACTTATTTCACTCAGCATAACACCCTCCAGTTCCATCCACGTCGTTGCAAATGGCAAGATCTCATTCCAAAAAGATATCATTTCTATGTAGATTTGTTGAATGAATGATCTCATTCATTCAACAAATAATTCTGGAGTACTTACTATATTCCTAACTGTGCCAGATGCTATAAAGATTATAATCTAGTGGATGGCAAAGATTTTTAAATTAAATTTTAAAAATATTACTAAATAAAGTGTAGTGAAGAAAAGAAATAAGAGCTGAGATCTTGAGTTCCTTTCCAAATCTAAACTATATGATTCAGTGTCTAAATTTACAGAAAAGCGGTGAATTGATCCCCAAATTGGAAGTTTGGAAATGGAAATTTCAAGATCCTTTGTAAATGTGTTCAACCCTACTTATTTAATCTTACATTCTGTTCCTCCCTGATTGGCCCATCTAATCAGAGTGTCTTGGTGGCCCAGTCAGCATCCCTGTGTCCATGTAGATGTAATTCCCTTTACCTGCAACCTTTTTCATACCAGTACTTAAAATGCTCTTAATCATCCTGCCTAGGTTCCACAATTACACAATGAGACTAAATGAACTTTAAGATTTCTCCCCTTTAAAACATTTTAATTTCTTTAACCCTGCTAATGAAGGAAGAGAGTAGATTGTGCTCCCTACCTTTTTACTTCTGAATTGTATTTTCTGTGGTTGGTTATCATGATGAACTGTTTTTAGCTTTTCTGGTACCAGAGCTCCAAACAGAAGAAGCTGGAATGTAGGGCATGCATTACATGAAAAGTGAAATGTTTTGAAAGGGCTTTGAAGTGTTGAATAGGAATATTGTATTAAGAACATTCCACCAAATGGAAGAAGCCTGGAAACTGGACAAGCTGTGGATGTGCAGATGGTATTACTAACCATCAGTCAAGTAGAGAACACAGCCTATATGTACAGATCGATACGTCATGTCTTTATACATTGGGATGTACCAAGAAGTTGTCAGCAGTTGTTATCTTTGTATGTATTGCTTCCAAGGAGAAGAGTCAAATTGCCCGTGTTACACAGCCGAGAAGTTTCAGTTTTGTCTGTACCAATATGAATGAATTTACTTACAATGTCTCCTGTGAGAGAGGATGCTTCCACAAGTGCAAATTGCCATAAAATGATAGGTTTGTTTGTGGATGAGCTGGGGGGCAGCAGAGGGGCAGAAAGGAAGATCCTCTAGCTTTACCATTCTTTCAAAAATCTCGTTTATCCTAAAATCAGACAATCTACAAACTGTAATAATCCAGTATGCTCCATATCGCCCCACAACAATTACAGTTAGAATGTGGGCAAATAGCTCTCCCTCAGTCAACGCTAATGTTAAAGAATAGCAGAGAGTCTTTTAGGTAGGTATGACCATGAGTCAGCCAGCCATTTGGAATATTACAGAGAGGTGTTATTTCTCAGAGATAAGGAACAAAGAGGTCTTAATATCCGGCTCAGCTAAGGGCAGGAAATTGCCTACTTCCTGAGCCAGAGTGGTAGAGGCTGCGGGATGGGAGCCAGATATTAGAGGGAGGAGGCAAGTAAGCACTGGAGACCTCAGGATTTTATTGTTGGGCACATGGACTTTGTATCAGAATGTCAAGAACTCATTTTGCACAGAAAGATGCTTGGCAAAGAATTAATTACACTAAAGCATTTTTATATATGTCATAGACGGACATTAATTTTCACAGATGGATATTCATTCTCAGATGTTTATGCTTTTGTTCCTGAACCTCCACGGTCAGTGGTATGTGACAACATTTTAATTTTAAAGTCTATCAATTATCCTGTTAATTCTAAATTCCACTATAAAAGTGTAAAGTACCAGGTTGACCTTACATCCCTAGTCCTAATTACATACATGTGTTTTTATAAACCTTCTATCCAACCCCAATGACACTAACAAACTAGTTTGCAAAGCACTTAACCCCTCCAGCTTTCTTTTCCTCGTTTGTAAATCAAGAGTGTTGAACTAGATGATCTTAAGGTTTGGGTTCTCCAGAAAAGTGGCAAAAATCCCTTAAGTATAAGGCTGTATGGTGGAAAAGGAAAATCCCTGGGATCCTAGATACCTGAGTTCCAACCTCTGCATTTCCAATTACTAATGTGTGACATTGGGAACATTCTTTAATCTCCTCAAGCTAGTTTCAACATTTGTAACTGGAATAAAACCTGAGTTTTATGGTTGTTATAAAATTAAATGACATAGGGCATTAAAGTGTCTGGCAGACATGTATTTAGTAGCTGTTCTTTTTCCCTCCCTTCTCTTCTTCCAGCATTATGTAGACTTAATAGATTTTACTACCATTTATTAGGAAAAAGCCCAGGTTCAGATGGAAATGTTGAAAGAAAAGAAGCAAAAGGTTAATTTTACAGGAGCATCTAAAGACGGGTTGAATTTTGACAAGCAAAAATAAAGATGGAGGACAGTCTACACAGGGAAGAATATAATCCAAAGTATGTTGACTCTAACAAATCGGTGTACATGGAGAATGGTAAGAGTCTGATACTACTGGAATGTGGCCCACAGTGGCCAGGGTTAAGATATATATTTTATGTGCTCCTCTCAATCTATCAGTTAATTTTATTAAATGTTTATATATTACACACAATATCCTGTATCCTTTTTTTTTCTTTTAAAAACATGTCTTGTGCTGGCTAATTGAACATAATAATAAAAAAATAATTTAAAAAACATATCTTGAAGATAATCCCATATCTGTACATAAAACTCTTTAGTTATCATATATGATTATATGTATAATGCTACAATCATATAAGGAGTACTGTATTGGAAAGTGTTTAGGTGGTTAGCATATTTTGCTTTTCCATACAAAATTGCAATGAGTAATCTTGTGTGTGTGTATATATATATATATATATATATATATATATATATATATCCTTTTCTACATGTGTGAGTAAATCTGTAGGATAGAATCCTAAATGTGGAACTGCCAGTTAAATTGCCAGTATGTGTATTTGTAATTTTGTTTATTATGGTCAAAATACCCTACAAACAGGTATTATTGATTTCAGTGCACATAGTTTATTTATGAGTGTTTCCCTGAACTTAGCCAAAACAGAAGTATCATACTTTCTGAAGTTTGCCAACCTTTTAGATTAAAAAAATGCTATTATAATGTGCTTTAAAGTAGCAATCCTTGATCATTTTGTCATGTATTTGAGAGTTGTCTATATTTCCTTTTCTGTGATCTGTCTGTTCACAGTCTATGCTCATTAGGTTAATGGGTTTTGGTTTTTTCCCTTATTGATTAGTAGGAATTCTTTATATATTAGAGAAATTAATGTTTTGTTTCTTATGCAAACAATTTCTCTCAGTCTTTTGTTTGATCCTGACTTTGATTATTGTGATTCTTGCTGTACAAAACACTAAGTAAATTTTATATAGTCAAATTTTTCATTTTTGTATGGCTTCTGGATTTTGTTTGTACTTACAAACTCTTTTCTCACTCAAGGGAGTAAAATTTTTTTCATGGTTTATTTTACTACTTTTATGATTTTATTTCTTATACTCAAATTTTTTTATCAATTTTAAATTTATTCTGGTGAGAGTTATGAATCCAAATTTATATTTTTCAAGTGGCTATCCAGCTTTCCCATCACAAATTGTTATATAATTCCTATTTTCAATGCCATTTTGAAATGTTTCTTGGATCTTGTATGTATTTGGATCTACTTCTGGATTTTTTTTTTCTTTTATAGGCTTGTCTGCCTATTCATGTGCAAATAGCGAATTTTAAATTTTTATTAGATTTATAAGACCTGGTAGAAATAGTTTCCTTCTCTTGCTTTAATTTTTCAGAAAATTTCTGGCTATTTATTTATTTTTCTAGGTGATCTTTAGAGCCAATTAGCCTAGTCCCACACCTACTCTCTAGAATAAATGTATCAAATTTATGAATTAACTTAGGTGACTTTGACTTTTTAAATGTTTTTAGAAATTCCTTTCCAGCACATTCTATACCATTATGTGTAAGTGTGTATATGTGGATGTGTGTGTATGTATATGTATGTGAATGTGTGTCTGAGTGTGTCTTGTGATTCTCAAGAGAAGTTTTAAACTGTCTTTACATTGTATTTATTTCTGGTTAAGTATATTACTAGGTTTTGTGGCTGTTACTTGGTTAAGTGGGGTCTTTTCTCCTATAGGTAATCTAAATGGAAATTGTTTGTATGTGTAAGGGCTGCCCTTGTATGTTAATTTCTTTACCCAGCCACCTTACAGAGTTATACTTTTTAAAATTAATTATCTTGTTTTTTCCAATTATACAATCATATCATCTGCAAATGATGATAATTTTACTTTCTTTCCTTTTTATACCATAGTTTATTTTTCTTATTGAATTGTGTTGGCTAATACCTCTAGGACAATGTGAAATGGAAGTAGTGGTAATAAACATTTATATCTTACCTGTGACTTTAGTAAAGTTTCCCTGGAACAGCTAAAATGTCATTGGAATTTTCAATTTTTTAAAGATTTGGTAGACATATCCCATTAAGTCAGATAATGTTTGAGATATATACTTCTTTGCATTATAAAATATAACTATCATTCCCATTTTATTAAGAGCTTTTAAAATCAAGAACACATAAACAGAGAACAACAGGAAGAAAATAGGTCTGTAGTATAATATGTTTTAGTAGAAGCAATAAAAACAGAAAGCATGACATAAATGATGGAATAAAGACCAAATGAGATTGGCCTCCATAAATATAAATGGGTAAATTACCTACTAAAAAAAGCCATGTTTGGTCATAACAAAAAGCCCAAATCTATGTTTTGTATGAATTATGCTTAAAATAGGTGTCTTGAAAGAGCTCAAATGAATAGTTAATTAAAAAAAAAAACCCTCAGATCTCTTTTAAAAAGATGCTTCATCTGATCCATACAAGAGAAACATACAAATTACAATACTAAGATATCCCTTTTTAGACACCAGATTGGCAAAAATCATGAAGTTTAATAGCATGATATGTTGGTAAGGGCGAGTGAAACAGGCACTCTTATACAAAATTAGTGAGTGTGTATGTTGTTAAACCTCCCTGGAGGCCAATATGGTGATAGCTATCAAAATTATAAGTGCAGGGGCGCCTGGGTGGCTCAGTCATTAAGCGTCTGCCTTTGGCTCAGGTAATGATCCCAGGGTCCTGGAATCGAGCCTCGCATCGGGCTCCCTGCTCAGTGGGGAGCCTGCTTCTCCCTCTCCCACTCCCCCTGCTTGTGTTCCTGCTGTCGCTCTCTCTCTGTCAAATAAATAAATAAAATCTTTGAAAAAAAATTATAAGTGCATAGAGGATTTTGTTTTCATGTTTCTATTTATAGAAATTTATGAGCACACTAAATGTGTGTATTTCTGAGAATATTTGTTTCAGTATTGTTTATAATAGAAGAGTTTTTAAAGTCTAAATGTTTAATAATATGGCCCCAATTAAATAAGTTATGCACATAAATACAGTGTAATAATATGAATCCCTCAAAAGGGAGTAAGAGATACATCACTATCTTTGAAGTACATTTTTGAGTTTAAAGAGCATTATAATTTAGTGTTAAAATGTATGTACATATGCACATACCCAGACTCACATGTGCACATGTGTGCATACACATGCCTGCAGTTACATAGGTTATTTCTGTAGAGACAGCTAAGGACTGTTCAGAGTGATTGCTTCTGGGGAGGAGAACTGGATGTCTGGGTAGGGAAACAGAGGTAGAACGCATATTCACTGTTCACAGTATATCCTTCTGTGTGTGTTGAATTTTGTGTCATTTGCATTACTCATTCAAAAAACATTTTTAAGAGTGAGGACAAAATAGAGTCATTTCAAACAGATAAAAAGTCTCATAAATTTTGTTCTCATCATACCTTTGCTGAAAGAAATATTAAGAATATATTCCCTCAAGAAAGAGCACTAATGCCGGTTACCAATAGTCAATGTTAATAATGCCTAATACACTATTTTTAGGGCTTTCAATATCTCATCGAATTTAACCTTCACAAAAGTTTGATGAAGTAGGTGCCATTAATATCCCTAGATTACAGGTGAGAATTGGAAATATTGAGATGAAATCGTTTGCTCAAGTTCACACAAATAGAAAAGGACTGTAGGTTTGCATGTAGGCAGGCTAATGGCAGAGCCCCTGTTCCCAGTAGGCTCCTGTTCTATTGTGTCTTCTTGTAAAGAGGGAAATGCAAGAAGCCACTGTCAGAATCAATAAAACACAGTGATCATTCTAAGTAAATATTTTGTTACAGTCTTTTAAAACATACATCTAAAACACTGACTTCTGACTCTGCTGAATGGAGAACTAATCTCATTTTATTTGGGCACAAATACAAATACTAATTCTTCCTCCCCTTTTTAAAGCACAATGTATGTATGTAAGGAAAAATAAAAAAGAGAATGGGTAAAATAATAAAGTATGTAGTGAAAATAAAGAGAATTGTGATGTAGCCCATGGAAGTCAGGAAAGGAGGCAGCAGAGAAAAAGCTCATGATTAATAAAACAAAATAAATTAGCATAAAACTGACCATATCTATAATATACAAATGCAAAAAGTAAATGAGTTCAAAAAGAAAAGGTTTTTAATGATATGCTATTTACAAAATAGAACCAAATGATGTAAATCTGAAAATAAGAGACAGAAGTACACCCGGCCAAGATTAACCAGCTCAGGGAACACACCTTTAGTGTATTTGCATCAAACCAAAGAAAATGTAAAGTAGCACCTATTCCACATTTTCCAGGCTTTAATAAATGATTGAATCCATCACCTATAAATTTATCTAAAGGCTCCTTTTTTACTGTTTAACCAGGGATGTGCAATTAGAGAGGAATTTTTCTGTCTTTTTGACCTTTTATTAAAAAAAAACTTTAAAATATTGACATACAAGCTAATTTGCTCAAGTTAGGAGGGAATCCTACATACCTTTAGTTATTTATTTTTGGTAGGCTTAGGCCATTTTTTTGTGTTGTTTTTTGTCTTCCCCTTTTTGGATTAAAGAGAACCTTTGTCATTTTTTAAAAGCCCATATTCAGACGGAAGTCTCCCCTCCCACTCAGCCTCCCTGGTGCCTCTTTCCACTTTATTTTTACTGAAGAACGTTCACCCAGGATATGCGGTATAATAGCATGGAGGTTTTTCCTTTCAGGGTTAAGACAATGTTTTCTGCTTAATTTCTGTGTGGTGTTTTGGTGATTTCCACAATTAAATGGCCCTTTATCTTAAGGAAATATTCTTCAGTGACACTGAGGTTCTTCCTTTTGGGTGGTGACAGCTTAAATCCCTGGAACCCCAGCTAAGAAGCAGTTAGGGAATCCCAATTTATTTGAATAAGTATTCAATTCCAAGTTTAAGCGCCTATATTGAACTACTAGGGTATGACCCTTGTCTCTGCAGTTCCTAAGCAAATCAAAGTTTGCTTATCACTCAAGGGGTTTAATTTGTAGAGGAAGCAAAAAGGAAAGTGAGTGTTGCCTATGTTCAAATGAATCCTGGCCTTATGTCCAGAAACAGAGGACCCCCCACATTGTTATGAAAGTAACAATTCATATCTTTTGTTTTTTGGCTCTTGAGGTTTATGCCCAAAGGATTAAACCACGTTGCTAGTTCTCCTTTCCTGTCCTGTCCTTGTTTAATGAAAAGAAACCTACCATTGAATTGAGGACCAAGCGCTTTAAGCTGTTATTTTGTTAATGTTTACCAAATTACTTCTCACTCACGCTGAAGTTAGCTATTGAGTTTCTTGTCTAAGGGAAAACATTAAATGAATGACCGCAGGAACAGACTGTAGGGTAAGCTGAAATGAAAGGTCTGTGTAGGGGCTGTTGGTTTTTTCCTTCATTACAAAAAAAGGCAACCTGCATAAAAATGAGAATGTGGAATTTCGCCATTATCTTCTCTTATCTGATTTAATGCAAGAATGATTAGATACTGCATAGGCTTACAGCTGTTTGTGTTCACATTTAAGAACGATAATGTGCTGTTTGGAGGAAGACTTTTTAGGACAGGTAGAGGATGCAAGCTTAGTAAGACCAGAGCAGCTGTAGATCACTGGGAATATGAACACAAAATTCCATTTAGAAAATACATGTACCCATGGGTGCACGGTAAGATATTCTTGATATTCTGAGTTAATATAGAGAATACCATCATTCCTGACAATTAACAATGATTAAGCCATTTTATTATGTAAATTAGGTGAGAAACTTTTTAAAGATGTTATCTCATTTGAGTTTCCCCAAAGCTGCCACCGCAGGATATGGGTCTGCTATGAGATACTGACCCGCTGGACCGCTGAGGATTCCAGGAGAGACATGGACTGGGCCCTTCCACCGGAGGGAGGACTCTGGCTGATGAAATTATTTTGGTTTGTTTGGGACTTTCCTGGTTTTAGAACTAAATGTCCTGTGTCTTGGGAAATCCCTCAGTCCGAAACAAACCAGAATACTGTCACCCTACATCAGGGCAGTCTGGGTGCAGCAGGGTCTGTGCAGGTCCCAGTGTCCCTATAGGCAGGAAGAACGTAAGCTGCATGTAGCTCTTTCAGCTCTGTTGTGAGGTACTGAGCATAGCATGACCAAAAACATTCTCTTCCGCCTAATCATAAGCTTTATTAATGCCATGTTTTTAAAGACATTTCTCTATTTAACCTAAGTTGTTAAATTATTGATGCAAAGTTGTTTCTAATATTTCTCATTCTTTTAAAGCTTGTAATGATGTATCCCATTTTATCTTAATGTTGGGCACTTCTCTCTCACTCTCTCCCTTCCTCTCCCTTTTTGCTTTTTAAGTCAAACTTGATAGAGATTATTCAGGTTTCTGTGTTCTTATGATGAATTGGCCCTTTTAATATTATGAAATATACCTCTTTATCTCTCTTAATTCTTCTCACCTTAAAGTCTACTTTGATATCAGTGTAGTCATATCAACTGCTTTTTGGTTAATGTTTACTTGGTGTGTCTTTTTTCTATACTTTGAAACATTGCCTATTTTTATATTTATGGTGTTATTTCTTACTCAGCTGTAATTGTATTTTTTTTAAATCCAATCTGAAAATCTTAACTGAAATGTTTCATATGTGTATATATATATATATATATGATGCAATTATATTTGCATCAATATATATTTGATGCAATTACTGATATAGCTGGGGTTTAGTCTACCATTTTGCTATCGGTTTTCTATTTTTCCCCTTTTTCTGTTTTTTTAAATTATTCCTTTCCTGCCTTCCTTTGTAAAAATCAATGAAAAAATATTCCTTTTTATCTCCTCTGTTAGACTTTTGTTATAGTTTCTAATGTCCTTGTTTTGGTGGTTACCCTAAAAATTACAAGACACAACTTTGTCTATCTTAATACATTTACTGCTTTTAGAAGAAATAGAACATTTGAACAGACTGATTACCAGCAATGAACTTGAATCAGCAATCAAAAAACTCCCAATAAACAAAAGTCCTGGACCAGATGGCTTCACAGGCAAATCCTACCAAATGTTTAAAGAAGAGTTAATAAATATTCTTCTCAAACTATGCCAAAAAAAATAGAAGAGGAAAGAAAACTTCCAATTTCATTCTATGAGGCCAGTATTACCCTGATACCAAAGCTAGACAGACAAAAAAAACACGAGAACTACAGGCCAATAACTCTGATGAACATAGATGCAGAAATCCTCAACAAAATACTAAAAAACTAAATTCAGTAATACATTAAAAAAATCATCTACCAGGATCAAGTGAGATTTATTCCCAGGATGCAAGGGTGCTTCAATATTTGCTTATCAATCAACGTGATATATCACATCAATTAGAGAAAGGATAAAAACCATATGATCATTTCAGTAGATGCAGAGGAAGCATTTGACAAAGTATGACTTCCATTCATGGTAAAAACCCTCAACAAAGTAGGTCTAGAGGGAACATACCTCAACATAATAAAGGCCTTATATGAAAAACCCACAGTGAACATCATAAGCCATTGGGGAAAACTGAGAGCTTTTCCTCTAAGGTCAGGAACAAGACAAAGATGTCCACTCTCACCTCTTTTATTCAACACAGTACTGGTAGTCCTAGCCACAGCAGACAACAAAAAGAGATAAAAGACATCCACATTGGTAAGGAAGAAGCAAAACTTTCACAATTTGCAGATGACATGATACTATATATAGAAAACCCTAAAGATGCCATCAAAAAACAACTAGAACTGATAAATGAATTCAGTAAATTTGCAAGATATAAAATCAATGTACACAAATCTGTCACATTTCTATACACTAATACACTATACACTAATGATGAAGCAGCAGAAAGAGAAAGAAAAGCCCATTTACAATTGCACCAAAAATAAAATACCTAGGAATAAATTTAACCAAGAGGTGAAAGACATGTACTCTGAAAAGTGTAAAATATTGATGAAAGAAATTGAAGATGACACAAAGAAGTGGAAAAGCATTCCGTGCTCATGGATTGGAAAATCAAATATTGTTAAAATGTTTATGCTACCCAAAGAATCTACAGATTTAATGCAATCCCTATCAAAATACCACCAGCATTTTTTTACGGAAGTAGACCAAACAATTTAAAATTTGTATAGAACCACAAAAGACCCTGAATATCCTAAGCAATCTTGAACAAGAAAAACAAAACTGGAGGTATCATAATTCCAAACTTAAAGTTATATTACAAAGTTCTAGTAATCAAAACAGTATGGTACTGGCACAAAATAGACACACAGATCAATGGAACATAATGGAAAATCTAGAAATAAACCCACAGTTGTACAGTCAACTAATCTTTAATAAACCAGGAAAGAATATCCAACAGGAAAAGGACAGCCTCTTCAAAAATGGTATTGGGAAAACTGGACAGGTACATGCAAGAGAATGAAACTAGACCACTCACTTACACCACACACAAAAATAAACTCAAACTGGATTAAAGACCTAAATGTGAGTCCTGAAACCATAAAAATCCTAGAAGAAAGCACAGGCAGTAATTTCTCTGACATCGGCCATAGCAACATTTTTCTAGATATGTCCCCTGAAGCAAGGGAAATAAAAGGAATAAAAACACAAGAAACTATTGGAACTATATCAAAATTAAAAGCTTCTGCACAGCAAAGGAAACAACAAAACTAAAAGGCAACCTATGGAATGGGACAAGATATTTGCAAATGGCATATCCAATAAGGGGTGGATATTAGGAAACTTTTCTGTTGAACAACTGATGAATTTTCTATCTGGCTTTTTTTTTTTAGATGGATATAATAATTTTTTGGTTTTCTTCTTCCCTAGGCTTGATCTTTTTTTTTTTTTTTTAAGATTTTGTTTACTTATTTGACAGAGAGAGAGATAACAAGAGCAGGAACACAAGGAGGGGGAGTGGGAGAGGAAGAAGCAGGCTTCCCGCCAAGCAGGGAGCCCGATATGGGACTCAATCCCAGGACCCTGGGATCATGACCTGAACCGAAGGCAGATACTTAATGACTGAGCCACCCAGGCGATCTTGGGCATTACTTCACAGGTAGGCAGAGAATACAAATGAATGAATGAATGAATGAATGAATGAATGACACATAGGAAAGTACTGGGGAAAGCATACATGCTATCCAAAAGCAAAGGAAAGTTACCAGGATCTTAGCACTCCTAGAGATCTATCTCTTTAAGACACTAATACTCTTGTCAATCTTACTTTTTTAGTTCACATTTTTTTCTTGTAATGAGATTATAAACGTGTATCAGTGTTCATGTCTTATCTCTTTTATTCTATATGATTCATTTTGTGGTGTGGCAATTTTCAAGTTTAAATTGGAAAGTAGCTTCTTCTGGCATTCTACTTATAGTTACACATACCAAATTCAAAACATATGATAGGTGGTCACGTCATATGCACATTTAACTCATAAAATTCAACCATACATGCTGCGCCAACTTAAAATAAGGAACATTTAGAATAGGGTGGAAGGTTTCACCCACAATTTCCCTTAATGAGCGCAAGAGCCAGGCAGAGTGTGAATGGGGAAATGTGAATCTGATCTTCCTTTAGATGCTTTTGTGGAGTGAGCATCCTACTTCCCTGACCTCAGAGCCTGACCCCCAACAGAGCACAATGCCATCATACAAACACATTCATAGTTTACTAGATGTCCTTTTAAATCCTAACTTAAACCCTCCAATTACCCAGTAGCATTTGCATGCCTGATCATTTGACTATCACAAATACTTCTCTCATGGAAATGTGACGTAAATCAGAGGCCACCTGCAACAACATGAAATGTATCCTGCAGAGTTTATTAAATGCTTCCAATAGATACCACCTATACCCATAGGTATAGCATGGACAAAGACCCCAAAGCACAAAAGTGTGCAATAGGTTTTTAAAAAACAAGGTATTTGTGGTAATTTAAATCTTAAGTGTATATTGAGGATAAAGGAGGTTGGAAAGGAAGGCTATACCACAAAGTTAATTAAAAGGCTGTTCTAAGAATTTAGGACTTGAGCTTTTTGTTACAAAAAGCCATCATCTTATTTGGCTCTCAAATATCCTTGTGAGAAACTGACCCAGATAATTTTGGACTTTTGCACACATACCTGAATTGGGACTTAAGCTCAGATGTCCCAATTTAAATCTGATGCTCTTTCAACTCTGCCAGACTGCCTTTCTCAACAGAATCCAAGCCACTACTTATACTTACATTTAGGCCAGTCTTGTTATTTGCTCATTACTGCTCTGGTCATGATCTACCCTCCTGCATCTTTTGGGACAGCCCAACCCTGACAATGGTTCTGGACCTTCCCTTTATTTGGAGTTTCAAGATGGTGGCAAATCTAAAGAGTTGTCAAAAGCAGACAGTTGGAATGTAGAATTACTCGGCTGTGAAATTTCTGTGGAAAATTCAAAACACCCTGCACTTAACACAATGCCAGAGCTGATTAGTGCAGTTTATTGCTAAGCCCCAAGGGACACCTGCAGGCTTTTACCTTCAGTCTAGAACCCCTGGCCCGAGGGAAGGTGTAATGCCACGTTAGTTCCGCACTCTATTAGAGTTTACTCAAAGCTGCCGACACCAGATGTGTTATAAATGAACGTTAATTCTCCTCTAGCATCTGGATCACATGTACAATGAGGGGCAAGATTTATGCCCTGCTGAAGCATTCCCCAGTTTTTAGCACAGAAGTGATTGAACTCCAGATGTTAACAAGATGCAGAGACCTTTTAGTATGATTAAAAACATGATTTCTTGTTTTGCTCATGACAAAAACCATTGGATTAACTTATTAGAAGTGGAGCTGCCGTCCTGCTCATTGGAAGCTGTGTCTGCTTTAGCTATTGGAGCTTGTCGTCGAAGATTTTATGTAGAAAGAACAACTTACCAACTCCTAAAATCAACAACTTCAGGGGCCCTCTTAAAATCAGGGGTTACAATGTTAGAAATTTTCTAAGAACTGTGATCAAGATTTGGGTGAGAATAAAAAACACAAGTATTTGCATGAATTAATCAAATTAGGATCTTCTTCTTTTCAATAATTGTATTATCAAGAAACATGGAACCACAACCTTAGAACCCAAGGGCTAGAAAACTCCTTCAGAGAACATCTGGTCTGCTCTTTCTTCTTCAGCCCTTCCCTTCCTCTGCCTCACAAATAAAAAGAGAATGGTCTTCTAGAGTTGGACAACTGAACCAAAAAAACTTTTCAAAATACAGGTTTCAAACCTAGTAAACAATGAACTTGCTGAATTCAAATCTTCTATTTTCAAAGTACAGTATTTCCTCAATGATAAGATGCACTTTGGCCATGTTTGACTTTTTTTTCATGGTTAGAATGCATCTCATATTCAGTGTGACTATTTAGTAAGTTTGCTTACTTATTTTTGTGTCCACAGTTGCTATTAAATTAATGGTGCCTATGACAGTCAAGGCATCTTAGAATCCAGAAAATATGGTAGCTATTGATTTCATTAGACATAAACCCTGAACTAATAAGCAATCAACTAGAATTTTTACTACTACCATTGTCTAGGAATCTGAAAAATGTGTTATCATGAGAAAATGATGAGAAAATGACTTCCTGTAAAGATACTCATTTTATGGTGTTCCCAGCCTTACCTAGTCAGGATAAAGAGGGAACTAAATTGATTTTAATATAAAATTTTAAAATAGAAAATATGATCATGTCGAATTGTCTTCATTAATCACGGGCTTAGCCTAGTATTTCCAACATGGTTTTCAAGTTACTACTTGAATGGTTTATGAATTTTAAGACTTTAAGTTATCATTCAGTTATTGTCAGTGCCTTTGGTTATTTATCCTGTTCTAATGTCTGCCATGATAAAAATTCATTTTCTTCTTACATCTCTTGTGTGACTCTGAAAAGTATAGCAACTATACCTGTAATGTGTGTAAGTGAAAAATCATGTACTCATAATCACAAGTGATGAATCATTCTTTACAACTTCATCTATGGTTAAGAACTAAGGAATCAGGAAGTGCTTTCAAAAAATTTGCTGTTTGACTCTATTTCCTTTGTCAGACTTGTGGTAGACCTCAGACCATTTCACATTTGCCCCCAAGATCCACTCTTTGTACATTTAACTAAAGATTTTGTAGAGAATGTGAGGTAGCTGTTGAGTTTCCATCATAAATTTATGATAAAAAATTTAAATACAACTCTTAGCTAACAAATATCCCCTATAGACATTTTAATTCTTCTCCAATAATTGTTTGCTTTGTTTTGTTTTGGTTTCCTCTTCTCAAACACAATAACATTACTGTATTATTTTTCTTTTCCTCTGGGATTTTCTGTCAGCAACTTACATTTCCTCAAGCTTGCACTCAACAAATAGTTGAGGACATACTGTGAGGCAGTCATTTGCCTACTGTGAACAGATACATTCCAGGTAATAAGGATATGATGGTGAACAAAACAAAATCCCTGCTTTCCCTGCCCCTGTGGGGCTTACTTTCTCCCAAGGGGTGGGGGTGGTGTATATGGTAGATGTCAGTGATGGTAAGTGCATGAAGAAAAAATGTATCAGGCTAAGGGCTAAGAAGACAGAAAGTGTGTGTGTGTGTGTGTGTGTGTGTGTGTGTGTGTGTGTGTGTGTGTGT
>NW_027397075.1:29031366-29032203 GCF_003265705.2 Callorhinus ursinus | reverse complement strand
TGTGTGTGTGTGTGTGTGTGTGTGTGTGTGTGTGTGTGTGTGTGTGTATAGGAGCTGGGAAGGTTGTTAAATTACATAGGGAGGCTAGGGAAGACCTCTCTGGTAAGGAGACATCTGAGAGATACCTGAAGGAATAAGGAGAGGGAACCATGAGGACTCAGTGGAACAATTCATGTCCACTCTAGCTCCTGCCACCAATGTTTGTAGATGAATTCTTATGGGACTCAGTGAAGCAAAGGGTCTACCAGCAACAGAACGGACCTTCCACGGGCATTTTGCAACTATCTTTGGTTAACTGTTCCTTGAGATCTTGCCCTAATTCCTAAGAGACCAATTAACCATAATGTGTCTCCCAAACAAATCACTACCTTGACGTAAGAATCACAGGCCAGATTTTTCAATGTGGCTAAGCTGTTGCTGCTGCTGCTTCTTCTTTTCTTCTTTTCTTCTCTCTTCCTTCTTCTTCTTCTTCTTCCCTCTTCCTTCTTCTTCTTCTTCTTCTTCTTCTTCTCTCTTCCTCCTCCTCCTCCTCCTCCTCCTCCTCCTTCTTCTTCTTCTTCTTCTTCTTCTTCTTCTTCTTCTTCTTCTTCTTCTTCTTCTTCTTCTTCTTCTTTTCTCTCTTCTTGTTCTTCTTCTCTCTTCCTTCTTCTCTCTTTCCTTCTTCTTCTTCTTCTTCTTTCTTCCTTCTTCTTTCTTCCTTTCTTTCTTTCTTCTTCCTCTTCTTCTTCTTCTTCTTCTTCTTCTTCTTTTCTCTCTTCTTGTTCTTCTCTCTTCCTTCTTCTCTCTTTCTTTCTTCTTCTTCTTCTTCTTCTTCTTCTTCTTCTTCTTCTTCTTCTT
>NW_027397075.1:28989254-29031356 GCF_003265705.2 Callorhinus ursinus | reverse complement strand
TTCTTCTTCTTCTTCTTCTTCTTCTTCTTCTTCTTCTTCTTCTTCTTCTTCTTCTTCTTCTTCTTTTCTCCTTCTTCTTCTTCCTTCTTCTTCTTCCTTCTTCTTCTTCTTCCTCCTCCTCCTCCTCCTCCTTCTTCTTTTTTAAGATTTTATTTATTTATTTGAGAGAGAGTGAATGAGTTGGGGGAGGGACAGAGGGAGAAGCAGACTCCCCACTGAACAGCAAGCCGTATGTGGGGTTTGATCCAGGGACTCCAGGATTATGACCAGAACCAAAGGCAGACAGTTAACTGACTAAGCCATCCTGGTGCCCCTGTGGCTAAGTTTCTAAGTAGAATGCTTACAAGTCAAATTCCAGAAAATTAGGAGCCACACTTTAAAATATCTTCTTCCTTTATCCTTTAACCTAACTGCTATTTCTTTCCTAGAAATCTTTCCCAAAGAATGATGCAAATGTGGACAAAATTTATGTGCAGAGACAATCACTGAAATATTATTTAAAAAATGAAAACATGAAAATCTAAACCATAAGATAATTTTTTATTAAAATAACAAAGCAGGAACCAATAAGTTATTTAATGTCTACAAATAATTATTGATGACATGGTAAATTGACTATAAATGGTAGATAGAATTAGAGAAAATGGTATCATATAGTGCATAGAATCTCATCTCAACTGTTAAAAAAAGTTTGGGAAAATTAGAAGTAATCATAACAAAATTGAGTGCTAGGTTTATAGATGACTTTTATATATTTTTTCTTTTAAAATTAATGTTATTGAAATATAAACTACATAGAATAAGATGCACATAACTTCAGTGAACAATTAGTAAGTATTGGCAAATATATAAACCCATGTAACCATCATCTGAATTAAGATATAGAATATTCCTATGAGCCAAAAAGTTCCCTCTGCCCATTTGTTGTCAACCTCCCACCCCCTTATTCATGTTCAAGCACCTACTGACCTGATTTCTGTCCCTGTAGATTACTTTTGCCTATTCTAGGTTTCATATAACAGAATGTACAGCAGTATAATGGAATGTACATACAATATAAGAGGATTATTCTTTTGTTTCTGGCTTTTTTCAGATAGCATAATGTCATTGAAACTTTGTGTGGCTGCAAATGTCAGTAGTTCATTCCCCTTTTATTTTTTTAGTTGAGCAGTATTCATAATTTACTTATCCACTTACCTCTTAAAGGACCTTTAGGTTGTTTCTAGTTTGGGATCATTATAAATAAAGCTGCTGTGAGCAGTTACATATAAGATTTTTTTGTGGATGTATGTTTTCAGTTTTTATTGATAAATATCTAAAACTGAAATCACTGGGTCAAATGGTATGTGTACTATAATACAAATTGCCAAACTGTTTTCCAAAGTGGTGTACCACTTTACACTCCCACCATCAGTGTGTGAGAGTATCTGTTGTCCATAATAACAGTGAATATTGACAGGTTTTTGTTTTTTTGTTTGTTTGTTTTGTTTTTTTTTGTTTTTTGCCATTCTAAATGCATGTGTAGTATGCTTCATTGTGGGCTTGGTTTCTGTTTCCTTGATTACTGTTGATGTGGAAAATCTTTTCTCCTACTCTTCTCCTACTTTTCTCCTACTTGGCCATTTATATATTTCTTTTCCAAAAGGTATGTTCAATTTTTTTTACCCTATTTGAAAACTGGGTTGTTTGTTTTCTTATTATATAATTGTAAGAGTGACATATAAATATTTATGTATACATATATAAAATCAGGTATAAGCCAGATATATGTATTCCATATTATCTATAGTATTACCAGATATATGTATTACAGACACCTCCCCCCAATCTGTGGTTTGCATTCTAATTTCCTAGTAATGTCATTTGAAGAGCAGAAGTTGATTTTTAAGAAAATTTTGATTAAGTTTATCTTTTTTTTTCCTGACAGAAGAAAATCTGTCTTCTTGATCAAACTAGCTAAATGTTTACAATTTTCATTGGTGTTTTAAAGAAACACGAGCTCTTAAGGGTTTTTATTTTTTTCTGTTGATTTTCTCTTCTCTATTTCACTGATTTTTGCTCTTGTCTTTATTGTTTCCTTTTACATATTTCTTTTATGCGTAAGAGTATCATCTTTTTCTAGCTTCTTAAAATGAAAGCTTAGATCACTGATGGCAGACTTCTTTTTTACCAATATAAGCATTATAACTGTAATTTATCTCTAGGCACTGTTTTCATTGCATCCCACAAATTTTGACATAGTGTGTTCCCGTTTTCATACAGTTGAAATATTGTCTTAATTGCCTTGTAATTTTCTTTTTTAATTCACTAGTTATTGAAAGGTATGTTGTTTAATTTTCAAATATATGGTGAATTTTCATATATCTTGTGTTATTAATTTATTTTTAAATTTTCTTGAGGTCAGAGAATATACTCTGTATGACTTTAATCCGTTTAATTTTTCTAGACTTGCCTTATAGCCTCGTATATGGTCAATCTTGGTAAGAGTTCCATTTATACTTGAAAAAAGTGTTTATCCCGTCATTGTTGGTATATGTCAAAGAGTTTTCAAGTTGTTTGTTAGTGTTCAAACCTTCCAGACTGATTTTCTGTCAAACTGTTTTATTGCTGGGAGAAATGTGTTTTTGCATCCAATTATAATTTTGGATCTTTCAATTTCTACATTCGTGTTCATGAGTTTTTGTTTTTGAAGCTCTGTTATTGACCATATACACATTTAGGAATATGTCTTTTTGATGAACTTATCGCTTTATTATTATGAAATGATCTTTAAATTTCTGCTAATATTTCTTATTCTGAAGTATACTTTGATATTAATATAGCCACATCACCTTTCCTATGGTTAGTGTTTGCCTGGTATATATTTTTCCATTCTTTACTTTTAGCCTATTTCTGTCTTTATACTTAAAATGCATTTTTGGGGGGAAGGAGTTAAGATGGTGGAGGAGTAGAGGACCCTAAGTTCATCTGGTCCCTGGGATTCAGCTAGATATTTATCAAATCATTCTGAACACCTGTGAAATCGATCAGAGATCTGAGAAAAGAAATGCTGCAATTCTAAAAATAGAAAAGTGACCACTTTTTGGAAAACAAGAGGTGTGGAGATGTGAATCCGGGGTGATATATCAAAGGATACTGCATGGGGAGGGAGCCTGCTTAAGGAGGCTACAACAAAGTATTATAAGCAGCAGAGTGAAAAATCAGAACTTTTAGAAGTCTGTTACAGTGGGGGACATCCCTGGCTTAAAGGTGCTTAGGTGGCAGAGTGGGGTGGAATCCCAGGTGGGACAGAGTGGTCTCAGGAGGCTTGGGGGTCACAAGAAGAATGGGGTGCCTGAGTGTCAGAGTTCCCAGTCATCAGAACAGGGAAGCTGGCTGCAAACAGTGAGTCTAGGGTTTAATCAATATAGATATGTCAGATATTGGAACTAGAATTCAAAACAATGATTATAAAGATATTAGCTGGGCTTGAAAAAAAGCATAGAAGACACTAGAGAATCCCTTACTGTAGAAATAAGAGAACTAAAATCTAATCAGGCCAAAATTAAAAATGCTCTTACTGAGATGCAGTAAAAAAATGGAGGCTCTAACAGCTAGGATAAATGAGGCAGAATAGAGAGTCAGTGATATAGAAGAAAAAATGATGGAAAATAAGGAAGCTGATAAAAAGATAAACAACTAGTGGATCATGAAGGGAGACTTAAAGAATTCAGCAATACCATAAAGCAAAATAATATTTGAATAATAGGGGTCCCAGAAAGTGAAAAGAGAGAGGGGCAGAAGGTTAGTTGAACAAATTACAGCTGAGAGTTTCCCTAATCTGGGGAAGGAAACAGGCTTTCAGGTCCAGAAGGCACAGAGATCCCCCCTCAAAATCAATAAAAACAGGTCAACGCTCCAACATAAAATAGTGAAGTTTGCAAATTTCAGAGATAAAGAGAAAATCCTGAAAGCAGGTTGGCATAAAATGTCCTTAACCTACAGGGGTAGAAACAAGGCTGGCAGCAGACTGTCCACAGAAACCTGGCAGGCCAGAAAGGACTGGTATGATATATTCAATGTGACAAATGGGAAAAATATGCAGCCAAGAATACTTTATCCAGCAAGGCTGTCATTCAGAATAGGAGAGAGAAAGAATTTCCAGTACAAACAGAAACTAAAAGAATTTGTGATCACTAAACCAGCCCTGCAATAAGTATTAAAGGGGATCCTTTGAGTGAAGAGAGAGCCCAAAATTAACAAAGACCAGAAAGGAACAGAGACAATCTACAGAAACAGCAACTTTACGGGTAATACAATGGCACTAAATTCATATCTTTCAATAATTACTCTAATGTAAATGGATAAATGCTCCAATCAAAAGACACAGGGTATCAGATTGTATAAAAAACAAGACCTATCAATATGCTGTCTTCAAGGGCGCCTGGGTGGCTCAGATGGTTAAGCGTCTGCCTTTGGCTCAGGTCATGATCCCAGAGTCCTGGGATCGAGACCCGCATCGGGCTCCCTGCTCCTTGGGAGCCTGCTTCTCCCTCTGCCTCTCTCTCTCTCTCTCTCATGAATAAATAAATAAAATCTTTAAAAAAAAATATGCTGTCTTCAAGAGACTCATTTTAGACCCAAAGACACCCCTAGATTGAAAGTGAGGGTGTGGGGAACCATTTATCATGCTAATGGACATCAAAAGAAAGCTGGGATAACAATCTTTATATCAGACAAACTAGATTTTAAAGCAAAGATGGTAATAAAAGATGAAGAAGGACTCTATATCATAGTAAAATTGTCTATCGAACAAGAAGGTCTAACAATTATGAATATTTATGCCCCTACATTGGGAGCAGCCAGTTATATAAACCAATTAATAGCAAAATTAAAGAAATGCATTGATAATAATACAATAGTAGTAGGGGACTTTAACTCCCTACTCACAGCAATGGACAGATCATCTAAGCAGAAGATCAACAAGGAAAAAAGGGCTTTGAATTACACACTGGACCAGATGGGCTTCACAGATATATTCAGAGCATTTCATCCTAAAGCAACAAAATACACATTCTTCTCGAGTGCTCATGGAACATTCTCCAGAATAGATCACATACTGGGTCACAAATCAGGTCTCAACTGATACCATTCATATTCTCAGACCACAATGCTTTAAAACTTGAACAAGAGAAAATTTGGAAGGAACACAAATACATGGAGGTTAAAGAGCATCCTACTAAAGAATGAATGGGTCAACCAGGAAATTAAAGAAGAATTAAAAAAATTCACGGAAACAAATTAAAATGAAAACACAATAGTTCAGAACCTTTGGGATGCAGCAAAAGAGGTCCTAAGTGAGTAGTATGGAGATTGCTCCATACTTTTTCAAGGCTTTTTCAAGAAAAAAGAAAAGTCTCAAATATACAACCCAACCTTACACCTAAAGGAGCTGGAGAGAGAACAGCAAATAAAATCTAAACCCAGCAGGAGAAGAGAAACAATAAAGACTAGAGCAGAAATCGATGAAATAGAAATCAAAAGAACAGTAGAATAGATCAATGAAACCAGGAGCTGGTTCTTTGAAAGAATTAATAACCCCAATAATTTCTAGTTAGACTTGTCAAAAAGAAAAGAGAAAGGACTCAAATAAATAAGATCATAAATGAAAGAGGGGAGATCACAACCAACACTGAAGAAATACAAACAATTATAAGAGCATATTATGAGCAACTATATGCCAACAAATTAGGCAATCTGGAAAAAATGGATGCATTCTTAGAAACATAAACTACCAAAACTAAAACAGGAAATCCTGAACAGACCCATAAGAAGCAGTTCTCCAAAAAAAAAAAAAAGTTAAATGGCCAACAGGCACATGAAAAAATGCTCAACATCACTTGGCATCAGGGAAATACAAATCAAAACTACAATGAGATACCACCTCACACCAGTTTGAATGACTAAAATGAACAACTCAAGAAACAACAGATGTTGGTGTGGAAGCAGAGAAAGGGGAACCCTCTTACACTGTTGGTTGGAATGCAAACTGGTGCAACCATTCTGGAAAATAGTTTGGAGGTTCCTCAAAAAGTTAAAAATAGAGCTACCCTATGATCCAGCAATTGCATTACTAGGTATTTATCCAAAGGATACAAACCTAGTGATTCAAAGGGGCGCATGCACCTCGATGTTTATAGTAGCAATGTTCACAATATCCAAAATATGGAAAAAGCCCAGATGTCCATTGACAGATGAATAGATAAAAAGATGTGATTATATATATATGTACATATTATATGTATATTAAATGTAAGTATAATGGATTATTATCCAGCCATCAAAAAGAATGAAATCTTTCCATTTGCAATGACATGGGTGGAACTAGAGGGTATTATGCTAAGCAAAATAAGTCAGTCAGAGAAAGATAGTTGTCATATGATCTCACTCATATGTGGAATTTAAGAAACAAAACAGATGAACATAGGGGAAGAGAAGGAAAAATAAAATAAGACAAAAACAGAGAGGAAGACAAATCATAATCGATTCTCAACCATAGGAAACAAACTGAGGGTTGCTGGAAGGGAGGTGGGTGGGAGGTGGGATAACTGGGTGATGAGATTTAAGGAGGGCACTTGATGAAATGAGCACTAGGTGTTATATGCAACTGATGAATCACTAAATTCTACCTCTGAAACTAATAACACACTATATGTTAATTAAATTTAATTTAAATAAAAAATTAAAAAATGCATTTCTGGGGCATTTGGGTGGCTCAGTCAGTTAAGCATCTGACTCTTGATTTTGGCTTGGATCATGTTCTTAGGATCCTGAGATTGAGCCCCATGTGGCACTCCATGCTGAATGTGGAGTCTGCTTAAGGATTCTCTCTCTCCTCCTCCCTCTGCCACTCCCTGCTCATACGCTCTCTCAAAAATAAGTAAGTAAATAAATAAAGCATTTCTTTTAGCTAGTATATAATTTTGTCTTGCTTTTTTATCCAGTGTAACTCCTGCCTTTTAATCAAAATGGCCAGCTATATCTCCTTATTTTCTCAAAGGTTTGAGGGTACATCTTTAACCTCTTAAGGTTTGCCTTTAAATAATATTATACTGCTTCATGTGTAATACAACATCTTTACCACAGTACATTTACTTCCATTTGCTGTACCCCATTTGTTGTGCTAATATTGTTAGCATTATTATGTTAATGCTAATATTGTCATAGGTGCATTTCTACATATAAAGCCCCAAATATGTTGTTATTTTTTTAAACAGTTGATTTTTAAAAAACAAAGTAAATGGCAAGTAAATGGTACCTTGTATATTTATATGCCATTTCCAGTTTTTTTAATTTTTTTGTATAGATCCAAGTTTCTTTCTGGTATTCCTTGAGTCTGAAGTATGGCCTTTAATATTTCTTTTAGTAGACATTTCCTAGTGATAACTTCTCTCAGCTTTTGTTTAAATTTAAATGTTTTCATTTACCCCCATGCTTGAAGTTATTTTTCCATAATATCAAATTCTAAGTGAACATATTTTACATTCAGCACTGTTCAGGTACTGTTCCATTGTCTTCTTGCTTTTTTATTTCTAGTGAGAAGTCATTAGTCATTCTTATATTTATTCCCCCTGTATGTAATGTGGCTTTTTCTCTGGCTGCTTGATAATGATGTACCTTCCTCTGGTTTTCTTTTGCTTCTTGACTATATGGCCTTCTTCAATATATGGATTATAGTTTTTATCGCTTTTGGGAAATTTTCTGCCTTTATGTCTTCAAATTGTTTTTCCACTGGGAATTCATTTATATTATGTATGTTAACCACATGATGTCCCACAAGTCACTAAGTCTTGTCTTTTCTTAAGCCATTTTTCTCTGTGTTCTAGAGTCCAGACAGTTTCTCTTAGGTTCATTGATCTTTTTTTATGGAATGTATAATCTGAGGTTATTCCTATCTAGTGAAGTTCTAGAGGTGAACTTCATCTCTAGAGTTCAATTTGATTCATCAGTTTCTACTTCTATTGTTCTTATGTTTAGTTTTTACTTTAAATTTATGATTATGTTTATAATAGATGTTTTAATATCCTTGTCTGCTAATTCTACCATCTCTATTATTTCTACATCTGTTTCTATTGATTCATTTTTCTTTTATTTATGGGTTATATTTCTAAGCTTCTTTAGTGGAAGTCTAGAGTTGCCTTTCTTCTTGAGCTGGTCTAGTCCTACAACTAAGGTGTAGTTCTTCTTGAGCCTCTACTCCATGCTATGGGTGTTCAAAAAGGTCTCTTTCCTTTCTGGATGATTGAAATTCAAATGTGGTCTCAAAAATGTTTTCAGGAAGAGAGATGAGGGATTGTGGAGCTCACTTTATTTTCCTCACTTCGTATAGAGAGTATAGCTCTGTGTTTGAAAAGTGTTGCTTTTTATATTTTTTATACTTTGTCCAGTTTCCTAGTTGTTTATAACAGGAAGGTAAGTCAGGTACTAGCTATTCTGTCATGGACAGGAAAGTTTGATATTTATATCATTAAAAAAATCTTTTTATAGTTTCTAATTTCTGCAATGAGCATGTATTACTCAGAAAATATATGTAATGTTATTGTATACATTTCTTATTGCTTCTGTAACAAGTTGCCACTAACTTAGTGGCTTTAAAAATGCAAATTTATTTTTTTAAAGATTTTATTTATTTATTTGATAGAGAGGGCACAAGCAGGGGGAGAGGCATAGGGAGAAGTGGATGCCCCACTGAATAGGGAGCCTGATGCAGGGCTTGATCCCAGGACACAGGGATCATGACCTGAGCCAAAGGCAGACTCTTAACAAACTGAGCCACCCAGGCACCCCCAAAATGCAAATTTATTATTTTGCAGTTCTGTAGGTCAGAAGTTCAAAAAGTCTCACTGGACTAATATCAAGATGTTGACAGGGCTGCATTCCTTCTAGAGGCTCTGAGAGAGAATCTGTTTCTTTGCCTTTCCAGCTTTTAGAGGTTCCTGCATTCCTTGACTTATGGCCACTTTCTCCATCTTCAAAGTCAGAAGCATAATATATTCAAATCTGTTTCTGACTCTGACTGTCCTGCACCTCTTTTACTAAAAAAGGACTGTGTGATTACCTGGGGACCACCTGGTATAATCCAGGATAATCTCCCCAGGTCAAGATTCTTAACTTTATCACCTCTGCAAAGTCCCTTTTGCAATGTAAGGTCATATATTATAGGTTCCAAGGATTAGGACATAGACATCTTCGGGGTACCATTATTTTGCCTACCATAATTATTAAAGTACTTGTCATTAGTTATTAGGATAATAAAACATCATTCTTAGTATGTACTACAACAAAAGTTATTCTGTTGACATGTTCCACATACACCCTGAATGACATTAGGGCACCTGGGTTTTGGTAACATCTTAGCAAATTGTGCTATTCATTTTTCTAAGACCATGTGAAATTGATATGCTGCTTATGTCATAGCAGATGATGCCTTGTCTACAAGGTAAGCGTATTTACAGACAATTGGGATTTGTCAAATATGGCCTTAAATTCTTTGGTTCCTAGTCTCCTGTTTTCTCTAGCCTACCCCTGATTTCTTATGACATCTCTGAGCATAGTTGCCAGTATTAATTTCTAGAGCTATTACCACTCCCTGAGCACTGTACTGAAAATTTTATTCTCGAAAGTTGCCATAACATTCTCCTTTGATGTCCTAGGTCTATAAATGGTACCATGTTTTTCTAAATTTAGGCTTAAAACCTGTGTCACTCTTGCCTACTTTTTATCCTGATCTTTACTTTCTCCACCTCGTCAATTGTCAGATTTTGTAGATTTTTTTTTCAAGAAATCTCTCAGAAGATCTCTCACATACTTTGCTTCATTTTAATTCCCACAACCATCACAGTATTACATTTATAATATTTGAACTATCACAAATGTTTTCTAATGAGTCTCCTTGTTATTTTCCCTCTCCAAACCCCTTTTGCTAGATGACTCTTCCCAAAAATTCATTACTATATGAATTTTTTTAGATACTCCCCAGTGTCTATGAGGTAAATTTCTAATCCTTCAGTATAATATAAAAAACCCCAGACTTCCATTTTAACAATTTAAATCCTTCATGTCTGAGCTCAAATCCAACTTCCTTTTATTTTGCTTCCCTTGATTACTTCAGCTTTCAGCAGACTCTCATCAACATGAATGGATTTCTACAGCAGTCTTCTATGGAAATCTTTTAGTAATTTATCAAATTATGTCTTGATTTATCTTTATATAATTATATCCTTTTATGATATAAAAGGATAAAACCCTCTGAGTTTTCCAACTGTAGAATCGATGTTATATAGGTCTTTGAATACTTTATAATATCTAATACCTAGCAGTTAATAAACACTTATTTGTGGGTAAAAGAGAATGGGGTTTAGGGCTACATTTTTTCCAGGTTTTTGGGGGGGGGTTGAGAATATGGGAGGTTTTTAAAATACTTTAAAAAACACTTTTATTGTGTCCTTTTAACCATCTGTAGGGTTAAGTTAGGTATCTCCTTTGGAACAACTGTGTGGCTTCCATAAAGCAGTTAAATTACTGATGAACAGAGCCAGATCTCTTTCCTACTTCTCTGTTCTTTCTATTCTATTCTCCAGCCTCTCAGAATTTGACTCAATATTTCTTATTTTATTTAAAAAATTTTTGGGTCTCCATGCAACCACCTTAGTAACCACACAGACAATGTTAATCATTTTTCTCTAAAACTGACCTCACTTTTTTTTGGTTCTCTGTTGGCAGAATAATCTTCCTATAGCTCATGAATCAAATCTACTTTGTTTTTACAGCAGCACCTAAAAGACTCCTTACTTCCTTTACTACACTGTCTTATATTCCCTGTTTTTCTGTTTCAGTTCACTCTTTTGTACAACATAGAAAATATAAAGTATATTTGGATTGTTTTAAAATTGTCCCAGATATCTCTTGGGTTGACTCACTGTTAAACCTCATGGAAACCCTAGTTTGTTTGGCTGAACCCAGGACTGGGATTTGGGGAATTATGATAATTATGGCTCATCTTATGATCACAGGCCAAGTATTTCATTTTTCTTTGCTTTTTTTGCTCCATCAGCAAAAGGTAAAATCTATTGCATGTAACCAGAAGGTAGATTGCAAAGGATAGTAAAAGTTGCATGCAGTTTGTGAGTATAAGGTTATATATAAAAGCTAAATATAGCCATCCCAACTGCTGCAAGGGAATAAAGCTTTTAGGTCTTTCTCCCAGGGGGCCCAGCAATGAGTATACTTCTCAGGTCCCTTTTCCATACCAAATCACGTAACACATTGTTAAGTGATACATCTGAGATATTTGAATATCTCAATAATATTAATGATGGTGATAATGAAAGTGATGGCTACCATTTATTGAGCCTTAGAATGTACCAGATTCTGGATCAAACTACAAAATTCCGGTGAGGTCTGTATTCTTATCTCTCTTTTGCTGAAAAACAAAAATAACAAAGGCCTAGTCAGGACAAATGACTTGCTTAAAGTCACAGAACTAGTGAGGGACAAATCCTCATCTCTCTGACCCCAAGCCTGTGCTCATAACCACATGCCATATCATTTCCATAGACAAAGGCATTGGGCGTACTCAGAGAGCTGTGAAGTGGGAGCTCCTTTTGTTCTTTGGGGCAGTTTGACTAATTTTATAGTCACTAACTTGTTATGCAAAGGAGATTTTAAGAGAATTAAGATTTAAGAGAATTAAGAGAAAGTAAGTTAGAAAATAACTGTATATTTCAACTTGCTTACAATTTGGTTAAGTATTTGATTCTATGCTCTCTGTTACTTTTATTTTTTTTTCTTCCTTCCTTCCTTCCTTTACCCCTTTACTCTCCTGTTATCCCTCTATCCTCTCCTCTCCTCCTCCCTCCCTTTCTTTCCTTCATTCTTCCTTTTCTTTCTTTCTTTCTTCTCCTCCTCCTCCCTCCTCCTCCTCCTCCTTCTTCTTCTTCTTCTTCTTCTTCTTCTTCTTCTTCTTCTTCTTTTTTTCTCCTCCTTCTTCTTCTTTTCTCCTTCTTCTTCTTCTTCTTTCTTCTTTCTTCATCTCCCTTCCTCCTTTCCTTCCTTCCTTGATGTAATGGCTTTGGGCTTCAACTCTAATACAAGAAGGATTTATTTATTTATTTACTTTTAAAAGATTTTATTTGTTTACTTGAGAGAGAGAGAGAGAGAGAGTGCATGCACTCGAGCAGGGGGAGGGGCGGGGGGGGGGGGAGAAGCAGGCTCTCCCCTGAGCAGGGAGGCTGATGCAGGGCTCGGCCGGATCTCAGGACTCTGGGATGCTCTGGCTAGGTGCTTAACTGGCTGAACCACCCAAGTGCCCCACAAGAAGGATTTATTAAATTGCTGTCTATTTCCAACACTTATCCTCCAAGTCTCTATTACATTGTGATGACATTTTGGAAGTGTTCAGGGCAAATTTTAGCTTTCTTAACATGTCATCTAATTTGAGATAATAACAGTAATACTTTATATTAATTGAGCAGTTTGTTACTAATATCAGAACTTTGCTCCAGGCAATTGTTCCCTAGCTTCGCTGGTATCAATACAGAGTTTAAGGCGTTTTAGAAACACAACAGGGCAACTTTCTTTATCCCTTGGTTGTCATGACTGACAGAATTGGCACAGCTGCACACAGCACAGACTATCATCCAGAAATACCTATCTCTGTAAGTATTTAAAAATTCATCAGCCTCCTCCATTGTTGAGGAGTCAGGGCTTTTGGCCCCTATTAGATCCTACAAATCCATTCGTTCATTCCACAGCTAAACGCTGGGCACAGGAATGAACAAAACAGTTAAAAATCCTTAATTTCATGGAGGTTACCCAATGCATATATTCTAGCCATGTTCAATGATCTTTACACACTCCTAGGGTTGGGTAGAGTTTTTCTCTGGGCACAGAACTTGGGATTTGGTAAAATCAGTCAGCTTGAGACTTTAGGTTAATTATCATACAAGTATTTTTTAGTTTGTTACTCTTTTGGACTTACTGGTCTAGATGTATTTCTCCTTGGATAATTTTGGTTCACCTGCATTTTTCACTTTGTCTTTTATTTTTTTCAATAACTTCAGCATCCCATCACTAATTCCTCCCACTTCCCATGCTTTAATATTCTTAAGAGTCCTGTTAAGCTTCATTTTATGGATGACAAAATTAAGACTCAAAGAAAATTTCCTCAAGCCCACACAGCTAATCAGTGGTAGATCTGGGATTTTGATTTGGATATACCTGATTCCAAAGTTGTATTACCACAGTTTTATTCTTCCACTCTAAAAAATTTCTTCCATGCATCTGCCATTAAGTATTTAATTGCATGGAACTCTGACTTCTTTGAGATAGTCCTCGACTCTTGCATAGTCCAAACTCTGTTGTGTAACATGTGAATGATAGAAACCTATATTATTCCTGGTGCTATTTTCAGCTTAAGATGGTTCTGATCCATTGCAAAATTTAGTGTTTCAGATACCATTTAGTTACAAAAGGGGTATCATCCATTTTCATTGGGAAATTCTTTGGTCTTCTTTTCAACCCTTCTTACTCTGCACCACTCCTCCAAATCAGGCAGCAGAAAGCTTGTTCTATAGATATCCCCAAAACTTTTGAATGAAGTTTTTGAATTTTTGAGCAAAAACACTACTTTTTTTTATTATTATGTTATGTTAATCCCATACATTACATCATTAGTTTTTGATGTAGTGTTCCATGATTCATTGTTTGCATATAACACCCAGTGCTCCATGCAGAATGTGCCCTCCTTAATACCCATCACCAAGCTAACCCATCCCCCCACCCCCCTCCCCTCTAGAACCCTCAGTTTGTTTTTCAGAGTCCATAGTCTCTCATGATTCTTCTCCCCCTTCTGCTATCTTCTTTTTTTTAAAAAACATATAATGTATTATTTGTTTCAGAGGTACAGGTCTGTGATTCAACAGTCTTACACAATTCACAGCGCTCACCATAGCACATACCCTCCCCAAGGTCTATCACCCAGGTACTCCATCCCTCCCACCCCCCATCACTCCAGCAACCCTCAGTTTGTTTCCAGAGATTAAGAATTCCTCATGTCAGTGAGGTCATATGATACATGTCTTTCTCTGATTGACTTATTTCATTCAGCATAATACCCTCCAGTTCCAGCCACGTCGTGGCAAATGGCAAGATCTCATTCCTTTTGATGGCTGCATAATATTCCATTGTATATATATATATCACATCTTCTTTATCCATTCATCTGTTGATGGACATCTTGGCTCTTTCCACAGCTTGGCTATTGTGGATATTGCTGCTATAAACATCGGGGTGCATGTACCCCTTCGGATCCCTACATTTAACACTACTTCTTTTGATAGCTGTTTAGAACTTACATATTTTTCCAGCACTACCTGAGTTGAGGGTAGTGGGATTTGTAAGGGGCCCTATGGAAGCAGAATGGGTCCTCTTTGGAGAGATATATGGGGTCAAAACACATGGGAACAGTCCATGGTTAGGAGCATGACACTCAAGCCCAATTACAGAACCACAAAAAGAGAGTGGGTAAAAGTGTGGTACAGTGGAAAGAGCACTACATGAGATTCAGGTTACCTGTTTTGCTTTAGCAAAGTGACCCAGTTTTTCTGGTTTCTGAGTTTCCTAATTTATGGGATTAGGTATATTACACTAGCAATGATGAAACTTCAGAATTACAAGGACATTTTAAAAAAAACACAGATTACCAGTCCCCACTCAGAGATTCTGGTTTAGAAGGTCTAAGATTAGATTGGAAATCTCTGTATTTGAAACAGTTGACCAAGTGATTCTATTGCAGACACTCTTTGAAAAGAGATTGTATGGGAACCATACATAATATTCTATGCTTCACTGCTTCATTGGACTTTTTCTGTGACTCCATTAAACCTATTTTTTCCCCTTGCAACTTTCTCATCACAAGAAGGTCAATGCTAGTATCCCAGCTGCAAGCCTCTCATTCAGGATTCTTGCTGCAGCTAGCAGTGTCCTTGGAGTCTAGTTCAAAGCTGGAGAGAATGCACTATGGAGCCGGGAGCCATTGGTGGAGGGGCTGGCCTGAAGGAAGTGAAGTGTTTCAGCCAGAATGTACTGACGCACGACCAGGAGACCACAAGACTGGTGAAAACCTTTCCAAGCCTGAGCCCTATGATCAAAAGAGGTACAGGAAGCAGCTCTGCCAAGAGTCCTTTCTGCTGCTGGCTGGAACCCTGAGCTTCTGAGGCCCTCTGAGCCAACTCCCTGAGCAGATGCTGTCACCCAAGGAGCCATTACTAAAGCTTTTTTTTTTTTTGCTTTGCTCTGAGGTGGCCCCATTGGTGGGTGGGAGCGAGTTGCAGTCTCTTTTTTGCTTTCTTGCTTCTTTCTTTTGGCAGAGGTGACCATATGATTGTTCACTCTGATTTTGAAGAAGCCATAGATTACTGGCTTTTTAACCTTTGCCAACTGACTGGTGTTTGGTGCTGAGAGCCTGTATACAAAAACTAAAACTCAAACTGTTACAATACCTAGATCACCTGATCAGCAAATACCAATAGCTTGGACTTCAACGGGAGTGAACTTCCTTTATTTATTGCATCATAACCATTCCCCCTTCTCCTAGGTTAGTTCTGTTTGTGTGTGTGTGTGTGTGTGTGTGTGTGTGTGTGAGAGAGAGAGAGAGAGAGAGAGAGAGACAGAGAGAGAATTCCTTATAAGAATACACTTAACCGGGAACTGCATTCAGATCCTTGTCACAGATATAGATCATGTCTAGATTCAAGGTTAAAATAATTCTGTTCCTGTGAATTCTTTTTCTTCCCGTGGCCAGAGTAACTGCCAGCTGCCATGTAATAAATCACATCATCATATAGCAGATCCAATTAATAGCTGAGACCTGCAAAATAACTGAACCATGTCCTGGGAGCTAAATGGCGGAGAAATTGGACTGACCATGAACACTTCAAACTGATTGCTTAGTAGTGGGGTATTTTTCCTGGAAACACAACAGAATAAATCTGAACTATTGATTCTGTCATGGGTACAGGCTCCCATGTAGAGGAAAATAAAGCAAGTGTGATGAATTTTTCATTTGGCCTTCTGCTGGCTTTCTTGCTTTTTACTTTGCGTTGCATGCGTACATTTTATTCTGTAAACCCGTACTAAATGGTCAATGATATTGATATTGCACGTGGTGTAAAATTGCAGTCTTTTAATCTATTTGTTACCAAAATGTCAGCAGGTATGAGGTGGCCAACAGCTTTTTTGAGATAATGCCCTGGATCTTAGCTTAGGTTTCAGTCATTTTAGGAAACGAAAAATTCAGTAAGAAGAGGCCATACACTGTCTGCAAAGACATCAGGGGTCAACATTCAGGCAACAATACACACAAACTGAGCAGTGACAATCAAGTGTTTTCTTAGTATTCCTCCCCTGGTGCTATTATGTAGAATAGAAACTGCAAACACACTATGCTGCAGTGTCTTCTGAGACATGCCTCATTTGGGGGAAGCACTAACTTCGTGTACTGCTGACACCAAAAATTTGAAAACAAAACTTTTTTTTCCTCTCTCTCTCTCTCTCTCTCTCTCCCTCCTTCACTTTTGGCTCAGCTTATCCTACCAAAACACACTTCATAAGACTTCTTTATAGAAAGAATGTTTCAAAAATATAATATTTCCATCTGTTATTTCAATAATACATGCTCTGGGACTCTCTTTATGAACCATTTTCCTTTCTTTGCTCTCATTTAGATGTATAAATATTTGATTCAAAAGCCCTGAGGAGTAGTCAGCCAATCAGGTCACAGAACTGTGAACATTCCTAACCCTATAATTTTGTCTGTAGCAGGCGCCTCCCGCTGTGGAACTAACTGCTAAGGGATTATAGCAATGTAATCCTCAGACTGTTCCATCTCAAGGTTACTCTCAAGTGGAGAGAAGGAAACAGTTTTAATTTTGATAAAATAAACTTTATTTTGTAACTTTATTATTTGTTTTTCTTTCTCTTTTCAACACTTTATAATAGACATGTCTGGTAATTTGAAGTGAGCCTCCCTGGTTGAGGCGCCCTAGGCCACCCCATATTCCTGTAGCTCTTTAAAGAGGTAGCCACACAACATTTGGTCCTGTCACTCCAAAGTGCAGAACTTGAGTTTTTTCTCCCTCGTATGAACTGTATACTGACTTTTATTAAACATACTCAAAGGGTGTCTTACCAATGGGTGGCAACAAAAGTTGCATAAGCGCTGTCAATGCCACCCAGATATGTTGGAAATGTCACAACTTCTGCAAAATTTTAAGTTACTTTTCTATTTGTTAGACTTCTCCCACCAGAGCTCTACTTTAGCAATTACTGATTCATTTAAGGTTACAGCATGAATTTCATGGGAACTCCCTCTTTGATATAAACTCAAACATGTTGCTAGGAATAAAAGATGTTTATGGATGAAATTTAATATATTTTGAATCAAGCTCAAAGAGATTTTTTGCTGTGTGTGAAGAATAAAATAAAAATTCCTTTTATGAATTTTATGACTGGATGATGGGTGGGGAAAAGTATTTTCCAGGATACAAATATTTTCCTGTTTCTTTTTGTTTTGTTTTTTTTTAATTTAAATTCAATTAGCCAACATATATAGTATGTCATTAGTTTTTGATGTAGTGTTCAATGAGTTTCTGTTTCTTCTTAAATTAAAAAACCCCACAAAGTTATAGATACACACATAAAATTAAGCCTAATTATTAGCATGTAAATAGTCAAATTTTTCTGGAGACAAGAGGGCAAAAATGTGGCAATGCTTTAAAATGTCTACAACATTGACCGAGAAATTATGCCTTCAGAAGATGACTCAGGAAATACTCAAGAAATCATGACACAAAAGTATACATCCAAAGATGTTTATCATTGCATTGTTTGAAAGAATGGACTATGTGAAGAGTTTACATTTAAAAGTTCATTAACAGTCTAAATAAGAAATCACATATATTTAATGTTCCTTTAAAAAGATCTTTTCCTAAGTATTAATTTGAAGGTTGTCATTGTTAGGTGTTAATGAGTTAAACACTATCAAAAAGTGTTTGGTTCAATCTAGATATGATAGATGTTAGGATGATAATCTTTAGAGGAAGAGTTAACTTTCACTTCCAGCCATGACAAATAGTTTGTTATTGATCAACATGCTAACAATAATTTGAATGGCGGATAAATTTTAAAAATTTTGGTGGCACTGGAGAACCATAAGGCAGCTAGAAATTGAGGGTTGAAGATCTTAAAAATAATAGAAGAAAGAGATGAGCCTAACATTTGGTGCTGTTTCTGCATTAAGGTATTTCCCAATTTAGAAGCAGCCAAGAAATTAAGAAACTGAGGGCAGCTTTTGCAGTTTTATGTGACTGAAGTGACAAAAATTAGATATTGGAGTCTGTGAAGGTGTGAAGGATCTGATAAATAACCAAGCTTTCAGTTGGGACCCCTAAAGGGCTACAAACCAGGAGGAAAAATGAACTTAATCAGCCCTTGCAGAGACTAAAACTCTAAAAAGTCAGCTTAATCTCAGATTAGAATAAAGTTATCTGCTTAGGCTAATGGTGCACCAAAAGCAAAGTTAATGCTCTATGCAGGGAGATTACATCATTAAAAGTTTTCTAGAGGGGAGGAGGCTGGGGGGAGGGGTTAGCCTGGTGATGGGTATTAAAGAGGGCACATATTGAATGGAGCACTGGGTGTTATATGTAAACAATGAATCATGGAACATTACATCAAAAACTAATGATGTAATGTATGGTGATTAATATAACATAATAAAAAAAAGCTTTCAACTCTCTTTAAAATATTCTATACACAATGATAGTATTTCATTAAATAAATCAGACATTCCAGTAGGCAAGACCAAATAAGCAAAAGTGCAGAGAAAAAAGACACTCAGGGAAAAAAGACCTATAGAAAAAATATTTATTAGTGTTATCAGACTTGGACTTTTAAATTGCTATGATTAATATTTATGAGAAAATAGAGGATAGGGTAGAAAAATTTCAGCAGAGAACTGGCATCTATAAATAAAATTGAATCAAAATTTTAAAATAAAAATACAATAACAGTTTTAAAAAATAAGTAGATAAATTTAAGAGCAGATTATACATAGCTAAAATAGAATGAGTAAATTGGAAGATAAGTGAGTAAAACAATCCGGGATAAAATATAAAAGGAGAAAGGAAAATACAGAAGAAAAGAGTCATATAGCACTGTAAGAATGCACTGTCATATAGCACTGTAAGAATGCACTAACTGCACTGTAAGAACTGCACTAACAAATGTGTCATTGCAGTCTTAGATAAGGAGAAAGACAAAAAGAGTGGAGTAGAAGAAATATTTGAAGAGATAATGGTTGTTAATTTTCCCAAGCTGCTGAAAAACATCAAGCCATAGATTAAAGATGTACTATGAATGCCAGGTAGGAAAATATGAAGAAAGTCACACCAGGGAAAATCATCATAAAGCTACTGAAAGCCAAAAAGAAGAAAAATCTGAAAAGCAGCCATATAAAAGATTTTGATTTCAAAGAAGAAACAATAACAACTTCTCAGTAGAGATGATGGAAGGCAGTAGTGAAAATCATATTCAAATAGCTGAGAGAAAAGAATTTCCTACCTCAAATTCTGTACCTGGTAAAATTATCTTTTAAAATTAAGGTAAAATAAAGGCATTTCCAAGCAACGAAATACTGAGAGTCTTCATTATCAGCAGCAGCTCACTAAAAGTAATTCTAATGGGAATTCTTCAGACAGAAGAAAAATGATCTCATATGGAAGCATGGGAATGCAGGAAGACATAAAGAGAAGTTAAAATAAAATAAAGAGAAATGGAAGGGTGGAGCAAGATGGCAGAGGAGTAGGAGACCTGGATTTTGTCTGGTCCCAGGAATTCAGATGGATAGGGATCAAACCATTCTGAATACCCACGAACTCAACAGGAGATGGAAGAAAAGAATAGCAACAACTCTCTGAACAGAAAAGCGACCACTTTCTGGAAGCAGGGACCCAACCAGCGGCAGATCCGGGGAGACTCACCTTCCTCCCCCGGGGAGGAGGGACATGGGAGTGCACGCAGGGATCTGCTGGGTTTGGAGACTCCACATGGAGTGGGGTGCCAGAGATAGAAATGCTCGGTCACAGGCCAGGTGAGCACGGAATGCGGCCGGAGACCAGGGAGACGGGAGTGACTGACTGCCTTTCTCTGGGGGATCACTGAGGAGTGGGGCCCCGAGTTCTCGGCTCCTCAGGGGCAGAGATTGGGAAGCTGCCATTCTCACTCTCGTCCTCCAAAGCTGTATAGAAAGCTTACAGGGAACAAAAGCTCCTGAGAGCAAACCAGAGCAGATTACTTAGCCTGGACCTGGCAAGGGCAGGGCAATTCCGCCTCCGGCAAAGACATTTGGGAACCATGGCAACAGGCCCCTCCCCCAGAAGATCAGCAAGAACAGCCAGCCAAGACCAAGTTTACTGATCAATGAGAACGGCAGAACTCCAGCGCTAGGGGAACACTGCATATAGAATTCATGGCTTTTTTACAATGATTCTTTAGTCTTTCAAAGTTAATTTTTTAACTTTTTTTTAAAATTTTTCTTTTTCCCTTTTTCAACCAACATCTTATGAATCCCTTTTTTAAAAAAAACATTTTTGTTTTTCATTTTTAGAGTCATATTCTATCCCTTCATAGTAGTTACCCTTTTTTTTTGGCATATATAGTAGTTACATATATATATATAGTAGTTACCCTTTTTTTTTGGCTCAATGCCCCAATCAAAGACACAGGCTATCAAATTGGATTAAAAAACAAGACCCATCGATATGCTGTCTGCAGGAGACTCATTTTAGACCGAAAGACACCCCCAGATTGAAAGTGAGGGGGTGGAAAACCATTTACCATGCTAATGGACACCAAAAGAAAGCTGGGGTGGCAATCCTTATATCAGACAAATTAGATTTTAAACCAAAGACTGTAATAAGAGATGAGGAAGGACACTATATCCTACTTAAAGGGTCTCGCCAACAAGAAGATCTAACAATTGTAACTATCTATACCCCTAACATGGGAGCAGCCAATTATATAAGGCAATTAATAACAAAAGGAAAGAAACACATCAACAAAAATACAATAATCGTGGGGACTTTAACACCCCCCTGACTGAAATGGACAGATCATCTAAGCCAAAGTTCAACAAGGAAATAAAGACTTTAAATGACACACTGGACCAAATGGACTTCACAGACATATTCAGAACATTCCATCCCAAAGCAACAGAATACACATTCTTCTCTAGTGCCCATGAATTTTCTCCAAAATAGATCACGTCCTAGGTCACAAATCAGGTCTCGACTGGTACCAAAAGATTGGGATCATTCCCTGCATATTTTCAGACCACAGTGCTTTGAAACTAGAACTCAACCACAAGAGGAAAGTCGGAAAGAACTCAAATACATGGAGGCTAAAGAGCATCCTACTAAAGAATGAATGGGTCAACCAGGAAATTAAAGAAGAATTTAAAAAATTCATGGAAACCAATGAAAATGAAAACACAACTGTTCAAAATCTTTGGGATACAGCAAAAGCAGTCCTAAGAGGAAAGTATATAGCAATCCAAGCCTTTCTCAAGAAACAAGAAAGGTCTCAAATACACAACCTAACCCTACATCTAAAGGAGCTGGAGAGAGAACAGCAAATAAAGCCTAAACCCAGCAGGAGAAGAGAAATAATAAAGATCAGAGCAGAAATCCATGAAATAGAAACCAAAAGAATAGTAGAACAGATCAACGGAAGTAGGAGCTGGTTCTTTGAAAGAATTAACAAGATTGATAAACCCCTGGCCAGACTTATCAAAAAGAAAAGAGAAAGGACCCAAATAAATAAAATCATGAAAGAGGAGAGATCACAACCAACACCAAAGAAATACAAACAATTATAAGAACATATTATGAGCAACTAATATGCCAGCAAATTAGATAACCTGGAAGAAATGGGTGCATTCCTAGAGATGTATCAACTACCTAAGCTGAACCAGGAAGAAATAGAAAACCTGAACAGACCTATAACCAGTAAGGAAATTGAAGCAGTCATCAAAAATCTTCAAACAAACAAAAGCCCAGGGCCAGATGGCTTCCCAGGGGAATTCTACCAAACATTTCAAGAAGAATTAATACCTATTCTCGTGAAACTGTTCCAAAAATTAGAAATGGAAGGAAAACTTCTAAACTCGTTTTATGAGGCCACCGTTACCTTGATCCCCAAACCAGACAAAGACCCCATCCAGAAGGAGAATTACAGACCAATATCCTTGATGAACATGGATGCAAAAATTCTCACCAAAATACTAGCCAATAGGATCCAACAGTACATTAAAAGGATTATTCACCATGACCAAGTGGGATTTATCCCTTGGCTGCAAGGTTGGTTCAACATCCACAAATCAATGTGATACAATACATTAACAAAAGAAAGAACAAGAATCATATAATCCTCTCAATAGATGCAGAAAAAGCACTTGACAAATTACAGCATCCTTTCTTGATCAAAACTCTTCAGAGTTAGGGATAGAGGGTACATACCTCAATATCATAAAAGCCATCTATGAAAAACCTACAGTGAATATCATTCTCAATGGGGAAAAACTGAGAGCTTTCCCCCTAAGGTCAGGAACGCAGCAGGGATGTCCACTATCACCACTGCTATTCAGCATAGTACTAGAAGTCCTAGCCACAGCAATCAGACAACAGAAAGAAATCAAAGGCATCGAAATGGGCAAAGAAAAAGTCAAACTCTCACTATTTGCAAATGATATGATACTTTATGTGGAAAACCCAAAAGACTCCACCCCAAAACTGCTAGAACTCATACAGGAATTCAGTCAAGTGGCAGGATATAAAATCAATGCACAGAAATCAGTGGCATTCCTATACACCAACAACAAGACAGAAGAGAGAGAAATTAAGGAGTCGATCCCATTTACAATTACACCCAAAACCATAAGATATCTAGGAATAAATCTAACCAAAGAGGCAAAGGAACTGTACTCAGAAAACTATAAAATACTCATGAAAGAAATTGAAGAAGACACAAAGAAATGGAAAAACATTGTATGCTCATGGATTGGAAGAACAAATATTGTGACGATGTCAATACTACCTAGAACAATCTACACATTCAATGCAATTCCCATCAAAATACCGTCACTTTTTTCAAAGAAATGGAACAAAGAATCCTAACATTTGTATGGAACCAGAAGAGACCCCAAATAGCCAGGGGAATGTTGAAAAAGAAAAGCAAAGCTGGTGGCATCACAATTCCGGACTTCCAGCTCTATTACAAAGCTGTCATCATCCAGAGAGTATGGTACTGGCACAAAAACAGATGCATAGATCAATGGAACAGAATAGAGACCCCAGAAATGGACCCTCAACTCTATGGTCAACTGATCTTTGACAAAGCAGGAAAGAATGTCCAATGGAATAAAGACAGTCTCTTCAACAAATGGTGTTGGGACAATAGGACAGCCCCATGCAGAAGAATGAAACTGGACCATTTCCTTACACCACACACAAAAATAGACTCCAAATGATTGAAAGACCTAAATGTGAGACAGGAGTCCATCAAAATCCTAAAGGCAAACACAGGTAGCAACCTCTTCGACCTCAGCCGCAGCAACTTCTTCCTAGAAACATCGCCAAAGGCAAGGGAAGCAAGGGCAAAAATGAGCTATTGGGATTTCATCAAGATAAAAAGCTTTTGCACAGCAAAAGTAACAGCCCACAAAACCAAAAGACAACCGACAGAATGGGAGAAAATATTTGCAAATGACATATCAGATAAAAGGCTAGTAACCAAAATCTATAAAGAATTTATCAAACTCAACACCCAAAGAACAAATGATCCAATCAAGAAATGGGCAGAAGACATGAACAGACATTTTTCCAAAGAAGACATCCAAATGGCCAACAGACACATGAAAAAGTGCTCAACGTCGCTCAGCATCAGGGAAATCCAAATCAAAACCTCAATGAGATACCACCTCACACCAGTCAGAATGGCTAAAATTAACACGTCAGGAAACGACAGATGTTGGCAGGGATGCAGAGAAAGGGGAACCCTCCTACACTGTTGGTGGGAATGCAAGTTGGTGCAACCACTCTGGGAAACAGTATGGAGGTTCCTCAAACAGTTGTAAATAGAGCTACCATACAATCCAGCAATTGCACTACTGGGTATTTACCCCAAAGATACAAATGTAGGGATCCAAAAGGGTACGTGCACCCCGATGTTTATAGAAGCAATGTCCACAATAGCCAAACTGTGGAAAGAGCCAAGATGTCCATCGACAGATGAATGGATAAAGAAGAAGTGGTATATATACACAATGGAATATTATGCAGCCATCAAAAAGAATGAGATCTTGCCAGTTGCAACGATGTGGATGGAACTGGAGGGTGTTATTTTGAGTGAAATAAGCCAATCAGAGAAAGACATGTATCATATGAGCTCACTGATATGAGAAATTCTTAATCTCAGGAAACAAACTGAGTGTTGCTGGAGTGGTGGGGGGTGGGAGGGATGGGGTGGCTGTGTGATAGACATTGGGGAGGGGATGTGCTATGGTGAGTGCTGTGAATTGTGCAAGACTGTTGAATCAAAGATCTGTACTTCTGAAACAAATAATACAACTTATGTTAAGAAAAAAAAAAGAAGAAGATAGCAGGAGGGGAAGAATGAAGGGGAGTAAGTCGGAGGGGAGACGAACCATGAGAGACAATGGACTCTGAAAAACAAACTGAGGTTTCTAGAGGGGAGGGGGGGTGTGGGGATGGGTTAGCCTGGTGATGGGTATTAAAGAGGGCACGTTCTGCCTGGAGCACTGGGTGTTATGCACAAACAATGAATCATGGAACACTACATCAAGAACTAATGATGTAATGTATGGTGATTAACATAACAATAAAAATTAAAAATAATAAAAAATAAATAAATGCATAAATTAGTCTAAATGTGAACCAATATTTAATATTTGCATAAATTTGGTTTATTAAACCCATAAGTTTTTTACAGTAGTTGTGTAAGTAGTATGTAAATAGAGGAATGTTGGTTCAATGCTTAAATGTTAATTGTTTAATAAATTCATAAGGATAACAAACTTTAAAAAAACTAATGATTTAATGTATGGTGATTAATATAACAATGAAAAATAAAAAAATAAATAAATCTTAAAAATTAGAAAAAGAAGAAAGAGAATTGGAAAGATTTAAATAAATCTTAATAATGTCTTAATGTCTTGTGGGATTAAGGGATACATATAAATCAAAACATGTGACTTCAAAAGCCCAAAAAGTGGATAGAGGTAAAGAAGTTAAAGTCCTAAAGAACTTGCATTTGTAGGAAATAGCAAAACTATCCATTTGTGTCAGCCTTAACACAGCCTAATATCAGAGTAACTACTGAAAATATAACTAACAACAAAAAGAAAATAATAAATGGTAGGTTTAAACTCAAATGTACCAGTAATTACATTAAATATAAATGGACTACTCTATTTAGAAGACTAAAAAAATCAAATTTGTATTAAAAACACCCACAACTGCATGCTGATTATAAGAGACACACTTTAAGTACACAAAAGGTTGAAAGTAAAAAGGTCCAAAGATATATATCATGTAAGTTATTTTAATGTGTCTTTTAAGTTCTCTGTCTACTTGAAAGAGACCATAAGTAAAAATCATAGACAATTCTTTATGTGGTTTGTGGTGTAGTTAATACAAGAGAGAAAAATTTAAATTCCAGTTAGTGGATACTAATTCAAAATAAAGGCATTGGCCTTCCAACAAAAGATTACAAAACAAATGAAATGTTTGTTTTTTTTTTTTTACTTTAAATCAATGTACTTGTTACAGCTGCCATAACAAAGGTAGTTTGTGATCTCTGCAAATACGTTTGCATGTATTAATATGCATAAGGAGACAGAGAGAGGAGATGTAAGAGCAAAAATTAAGGTTAGCAAAAGTGACAAGGAAAACAGCATATCTGCCTTCCTATCTGGCTTCATGAACTGGTTTTTACTTTTCTTGTAGAGAGACCAAAGCTATAGGATCTGTTTTCCAGAAAGATTTGAAGGGATTCTGGGCACAAGAAAATTATTATGGGGCATTGTAACAAATTGTAACCTAGAATAGGAAAGAATTCTCTCTGTCCCTCACCTTACAATGTAGGTCCAGCACTCTGAGGCTCAAAAGTTCATCAGTTTAGAGTACTTTGCCCAATAAGGCAGGGCACTGGCAAGACAGGAAACTACAGATTGCCTTGACAAGAAGGCTGTCAAGATGTATGGGCCTAATTGTTCCTCACACATGTAAAAGCTCCTTGGGGGGCTGCACAGATAACTGGGAAAGATTGTGAAGCTTAAGATACTCCAGAGAAGAAAGGGATGAGTTCTTAAAAAATTGAGTTTTAAAATACTGGTTACTTTGTTTATAACTGTGGTCATTGTGTTACAGTAAGAAAATTGTAAGGTTCCTAGTTGCCTCCTCCTTGACAATTTTTTTCACCATTGTATGATGGAGAAATGTGGCCTCATAATTTTGGATATTAACTTAAGAATATCCTTGGAAAACTTTTTGTATGTATGTGAAAAGGATTTGTAGTTGATGCTGTGGCCTAGTTTCCACCTTCCCATATCCTTTTTTAGGTGGGAAGGACTCATTTTCCTAGCTGCTGAGAATGCTGCTATCTGAAAACCTTTATCTGTCCGCTCTTTCTTGGAATTCCCCCACCCATGGTCACACCCTTTTTCCAGGTCAGCCGTTGTCCAATGAATGAAAGTTATAAAGGTCCTGCTCTAGCCTCAATTTGGACAACACTGAAAGAACATCCCAGTTTCAGAGCACTGCTGAGTTCAGATGAGCCCTTTGTTGTGATAGCACTGCAGTCTAACATCTCCATCTGCTGTTATGCTTCCTGTCCTTCTGTCACAAGTACTGATTCCAAAAGCATTCCCTAATGAACTTCCTACACATCAATGTCTACCTCACTCTGCTTTTTTGGGCTAATTGTAACAGGTTTGTTCACTGACTTCCATCACTCTTTATAGTTTTGCAGGATATCAAAAGGGATTTAGCTTTATTGAGGGAGGGCACTGTGGCTCATTGTCATAGACCTCTCTTCCAGACTGAGTGGCAAGATATCCTAGGGTTTCCCAGGGGGCATTTTAGAATGTTCATGAAACAGAGGAAAACATTTATTACCCATGGTTTTATCTCATTCTTGCACTAATAAACTGCCTTTGTTTTTGTGTTTTTATCTCTAGCATTTGTTCAAATTTATATTAGCTACACGTTTAGATAAAGGAAGAGAAAACTATTTAAATTAGATTGAAAATGGGGATTATTGTAGAATGTAAGACTGACTCAGAAAATCCAAGGAAAACAAAACAACTAAAATCCAGGAATGTGGAATGGGAGCAGTTCTGGGAATACTGATCTTGAGAGAAAAAAGAGGTTTTCCTTGATTTAGAATTTCAGATGCTTTTGCCTCTAAGTATGTATGGTTGGATATAATCCCATTCTCTTCTTCCTTTTCTACCCAAGAAACTTGATTGTGGTAAAATTGGAGCCTTCCTATGTGTTTTTTGAATTCTTGGTGAAGATTTGCATTGGCTGGACCTGAGGTAACATTGTGACTCTAATAACTTAAGCTGTAGAATCTTTGACCCTCAGCTTGCTTTGTCCTTTTTGAGAGCCTGAGCTGCTTTCAGGTCAGGGAGAGACTCATAGCATGAAGATTTGTGTCACCTTTGGAAAGCCCAGGAAGCCCTTGGATTTACAGGCTCAGATGCAGTTTTGAATATATACCATACATCTGGAGAATTCATTTATTATTAATTTAATTATCATAAGTAGGAACAAGAGCTTAGAACAGAATCAAGAACCAATGATGATGGTTAAAATGAAAAAATACTGTCCATCAAGAGTTACCATTAAGAAAGTGAAAAGACAGGGTCGCCTGGGTGGCTCAGTTGGTTTAAGTGTCTGCCTTCAGCTCAGGTCATAATCTCAGGGTCCTGGGATTGAGCCCTGTGTCAGGCTCCTTGCTCAGAGGAGAGCCTGCTTCTCCTCTCCCTCTGCCCCTCCCCCTCCCTGACACCCCTCCCCTTGAGCTCATGCTCTCTCTCTCAAATAAATAAATAAAATCTTTAAAAAAAAGTGAAAAGACAAATCACAAAGAGTAAACAATATTTTCAATACATGTATCTGTCAAAAGATTCATACCCAGAATATATAATGAATACCTACAAATTAATAAGACAGAAAACCTAATTAAATATGGGCAAAAGGTTTGAACAGACATGTCGAAAAGAGATTCAAATGGTCAATAAACATATCAAAAGGTGCTCAAAATTAATAGTCCTTCAGGGAAATCCAAATTAGAACCTCAAGATGAGCATACTACACAGCCACCTGAATGTATTGGCAAAGAATATGAAACTCATATGATGCTGGTAGGTGTGTAAATTGGTATAACAAAGTTAGAAAACTGTTTGATACTATATATTAAATATGGACATATGTATATCCTATGACCTTGCAATTCTACCCTTAGGTTTATACCACTAGAAGTTCATATAGGTGGTGACCAAAAGACGTGTACAAAGCGTTTTAGTAGAACTATTCAAGCCAAAATTAAAAATAAGCCAAATATCCATCAGCAACAGAATGGAAAGTAAGATGTGTTCTATATATGTAATGAAGTACTAAATTGAAATGACAATAATCAAACTACAGTTACATGCATCAACATAGGTGAATCTCATTCAACATTATGCTGAGTGAAAGAAGCAAGACACAGAAGAGTATATATTGAAGAAGGATATAAATTTCAAAAACATGCCAAAAATACATATGATGGTGGGAAGATATAGTAACTGGAAAGAAACACAAGGGGGCTTCTTGGGGTTGTGATGGTTTCTTGTTTCTGATCTGGCTCCCCATTACATAGGTGTGTTTATTTTAAGAATATTAATTAAGTAATGATGATTCATTTATACTTCAATAAGGGGAGGGGGAAAACACTCCAGAGGGAGTTTTGTTCATGTTATGGGAAAAATACATTTTTTTTCCAATAAAGGAATGAGAAAGGAATACAGAAATAGCTCATTTGAGTTTGACTTCCTTAAAAAGGACTTTTTAATATGAAGGATACTCCATGGAATTTTTGGATTTTAAAAAAATCAAAGCCTAAGGATTATAACTCTTTTCAATCTTTCTATAATTAGTATTCAATCATGACTTCCGATTCTTGAGGCTGTTAGGCATGAATACTTTTCTTAAGTGAGATATTCATCTTGATTAATGAAGAAAAATTCAGCCATTTACATATGGCCCATTGTAGACTGTGATTTAGAGCAAGGGAGAGTCTCAAGGATGGATCATTGCTTGATAAATGAGGTAGTTATTTAACACTACATCTGCCTCATGATGCACAGACCCAGAGGGAAACGATGCAGGTGGTAGGTAGACATTAAACTTTCTCAGAAACTCACAAAGTTGAAAACTCTGAATAGAAACCTTGAGAAACTCTGGTTTACTATGAGAATGAAGGGGGCCAGCGAGATAAGCTTCTAGAAGGAGACCTCAGAGGGGGGAAGCTGAACTCAAAGTAATCCATTCTTAGGAGACCTATTCAGAGAAGACTAAGTCTACAGCAGACCATTTCCCCCACCTCCGTTTTTTGCTTTGAACATGTATGTAAAAGCTAGGAAACTGTTTCAGTTGACAAACATTAAAAACAAAATGGTTTTGTTTGAGCTACAGATTTCTATCTAAAGCCAAGAAGCAAGGTAATCAGCATTGGAGGGGCTCTACACTGTAGCTATGGCACTTCTCCAAAGCAGAGTGAGTCTCCAATGGAATGCAAGATAGAATTTCATAATTGTTTTTTCAGTGACTTTTGTATAGTCCTAGAAGCTAACATAGTCAAATGCTTATTTTTCAGATACAAATTACAATGATGCACCATAAATGTTTTCATCTCAACAATGGTCTTTAATAAATCTAGTGTGGTTTTTATCTTTGCAAAAAGAAATTTTACAAATAGAAATATCTTAATATTTTTGAAGCAATTTGTACTTTCTTTTGAATTTTTGCCATCTTTTAATATGACAGTGGCAAAAAAAATTCCTTCAGAGAATGAGAACAAAGAAAAATAAGATTGCTTTAGAGTTACCTTTACACTTTGGCCAGTAGACATGAAATCAGTGTGACAACTCAAAGGGAATGATGCCTCTCTGATACTTGTTTCCTTGGTGCTCTTCATGTGATGTCTGGGTCATTTTCATAGGACTTTCAGCATCTTCAGAGTAATTAATATATTTCTGGAGCCATCCTGATAACCAACAGTTGTCAGGTGTCACTAACAGTATTACTCCATCTTCTTTCTTACTTTTTTTTTAAAGATTTTATTTATTTATTTGAGAGAGAGAGAGCATGAGTAGGAGCAGAGGGAGAAGCAGACTCCCCACTGAGCAGGGAGCTGGACGTGGGACTTGATCCCAGGACCCTGAGATCATGACCTGAGCTGAAAGGAGAAGCTTAATCGACTAAGCCACCCAGGCGCCCTCCATCTTCTTTCGTAATAAACATGAATTCCCGGGGGTTCAAGAAAGCTTGAAACCCATTTAGCTCCCAGAATTGTGGGAAATTTGATAGCCTTCAAAATGAAAGTGGCATCTTGGAAGCGAGCAATGCACTATTCCTTGCCTGGTTCAAAGGAAGACATTTTGATAAAGGCTTATATAAGTAAAAATTCTTCCTTCATTTCAACAATTTTATAATTCCCTTAAAATTTGGACTCTCTTACCCATCATTCAACAACACAGGCCCCATTCTTACTAGACTGTGAAGTTATTTTGTTGGTGGTGTTGTTTGGAAAAAGCTTTCTCTTCTTCCTTTATTGTTAAAAACTTTGTTCCTCTGAAACCAATAATACATTATATGTTAATTGAGTTTAAATAAAAAATGTTAAAAAAAAATAAAACCTGATCCTGACACTTAGTGAAGCACAGTTTATTTAACTGCCCTGAGCCTCAGTTTCCCCTCCATAGAAAGAGGATAATGATATCTATGTGGCAGAATAATATGAGGAGTAAACAACATGATATATTTAAAATTGTCAGTCCAGTGGCTGTCACATAATAAATGCTCAGTAAATAGGAGTTGCCTATTTTAATTAGATAGATTCTTTTGTACATGATTCTTTGATGATTGTTTAGTTTAAGTTTGTCCAATAAGGTAGCCACTAGTCACATATGGCTGTTGAGCACTTAAAATGTAGCTAGTCAGAATTGGGATGTGCTGTGTTAAATACATAGCAGCTTTCGAGGACTTCATATGAGCTAAAAAACATAAAATATTCCATTAATACATGTGTATATTAAATACATATTTGAATTATAATATTTTGCATATGTTAGGATAAATAAAATATATTTTTAGGGGGAAAAAACTTTGTTCCTGGACTACAGGGTTGAAAGTGGGTATCTCAGGTCTACATCCAATCATCTCAGTAATTGGAGCAAGGGTGTACACATGATCCAAGAAAGGTCAATCACAATCTTTCTTAGGATTAATATATTTTCTGAGGTTTCCAAGACATGAGGATATGAAACTAGGGCTGCTAGCAGATATGTGGAAAAGCCAAGTAGAGGCAATCTTCATACAGAGACAGAAGGAATCTTGTGTTTTTGAGTCTCTGGCTAAAGACCCCAGGCTCTGATTCTTGTATTTGTCTTTCAGGTCTATGAATTGCTCAAATATGCTCCAGAGTTTTGTGAATGAAGGGATTCTCTTTTTGCACAAGCCATTTAGAGTTGGTTTCTCTCACTAGGAACCAAAAAAGTCCTAATGAATAAAAGGACATTATCAAGAGTAATAGGAGGGCCAAGAACTGCCAGTTGCTCTCTTGGAGCTATTTATTTTCATCATGTTATCCAAATATACTCTCTCCTTTGTATGGGACCTTGGTGACTGGGCAGTGCTTCTCAAATTTCGGGGTGCTTTCAGAAGTTAAAGATTTGCTTCCCCACCCCCACTCCCCCACCAAGTACCTTTCTGCTGTCTAATAGTTTAATACCATAATGTTTTTTTTAATAGATTTAGGGGTTTCTCTGGATTAAATTTTTATTTACCAGTTTCACAGGTGTTTCTATGATTACAAAAGTAATATATTTTCTTTGTAAAAGGTGCATAGTTTACTGAGAAGCATAAAATAAATCCTTGTAATTCTATCATTCAGAAATAACATCTGGTAATATTTCAGTGTGTAGCCTTTCATACTTTTTCTATGCATACACACATATGCATATCACAAAAAACTGAATCATGGTGTAATCATGCAATTTTCACTTGATCATCTTTCTAAATCAAAACTATCATCTTCATGAATAGTTTCATTGAAATCTATTTATGGATATTGCCCAATATAATAAACTTGTACCCATTTTTTTGCCTTTTGACCCCCTTCCCTCATTTCTCCCACCCCTCACCCCCTATCTCTGGCAACCACCAATCCGTTCTCTGTATCTTGAGCTTGTTTTTTATTTGTTTTTTAGATTCCACATATAAAGGAGATCATATGGTATTTGTCTTCCTCTATTTCATTTAGCATATTGCTCTTGAGGTCCCTCCATGTTGTTACAAATGACAAGATTTCTTTTTTTATGGCTGAATAGTATCCCATTGTATAAAATTCCACATCTTCTTTATCCATTCATCCATCAATGGACACTTAGGTGTTTCCATATCTTAACTTGTAAACAATGTTGCAATGAGCATGGGGGTGCATGTATCTTTTCAAATCAGTGGTTTTGTTTTCTTTGCATAAATACTCCAAAGTGGAATTGTCGGGTCATATGATAGTTCTATTTTTAAATTTTTGAGGGACCTTCATACTGTTTCATAGTGGTTGTACAAATTTACATTCCCACCAACAGTGAATAAGAGTTCCTTTTTATCCACATCCTCACCAACACTTGTCTTTTTCATAATAACCATTCTGAAAGATGTGATGTGATATCTTGTTGTGGTTTTGATATACACTTCCCTGGTGATTGATGATGTTGAGCATCTTTTTATGTACCTGTTGACCATCTGTATGTCTTCTTTGGGAAAATGTCTATTTAGATCTGTTCATTTTTTAATTGGATTTTTTTCTTTCACGATTGATTTGTATGAATTCTGTATATATTTTGGATATTAGCCCCTTACTAGATATATGATTTCCAAATATCCCCCCCATTTGGTAGGTTGCTTTGTCATTTTGTTGATGGTTCCCCTGCTGTACAGTGCTTTTTAAATATCAAATGTGACAAGATATGTGCATTATGATCTTGATTGGCACAAAGAAAATAGTCACAACATCTGCTATATTCTAGATGCTGTGTTAGGCAGGAGTCTGATGAATTTTAAAATGATTTCAGATCTCAAGTTACTTTCACTCAGAGGTTTCTTTTATAAAAAGAATGTCATATATTGAATTTATTATTAATTATAGTAAGAATGGCTGATACAAACTGAGTAATTTGGAAATTAAAGAAGGGACAATAATTATGGGCTGGGAAAACTAAAGAGATGTGGATTTTGAGCAGTGTCCTGAAAACCAGAAAGACTCGGTTTGTGCAAAAGGAGCAGGGGTTCCAGAGAAAAGAAACAGCGACAAAGACTCTGAAAAGAAAGAATGTAGGTCTGTGTGCCTAGAGGGGAAGCTTGATGAAGAAAACATTAATCCTATACCATTAACCATTTGATCCTGTTTTGTCTCTTTACTGATCATCCTTTCCAATTGTGATTTCTTAATGGATTTGGATGTGAGAGTGAGAAGAGAGAGCTAACCATCCCATCTGGAGTTCTCCTTGACACATGGTCCCTAAAAGCATTTTGTATGCTCCTTTTCTCTGTGGCATCCATGGGCTTCACTTCTGATCATTCATCAAAGTAAGGGGCCATCTGCTCAGTGCTCCATCTGCTCCATGAATGAAATGAAGGCATGTGTTATGTGGCTCTATTCCAGCTTCCCGTTCTTTACATCTGCTGTGCACCTTTGAACAGCCCATGGGGCATAGCTGATGTCTCACCTTACTACAAGGTGCATGACCCTTTTTGCTTCCAGTCCTACTTTACTTTGAAAAATACCTGCACCTCATGCTGTTCAGGTGTTATTGTAGAAACCCTTACCATACACCAAGCCACTAGTGGTTTACATTTCTTTGGCAGTAACCCATTTTACCAATGAAAGGTACTAAAACCTTTCGTTAAAGGAAACTCAACGTTTCAGCCAATTCTTTTATTACAGGAAGAAAAACAACTTTCAATTTATGTATCCCAATCCTTTTGAAGTACATTATTGACATTTGCTAACCAATCTCCTGTATATCCTTGGGCTCCTCACCGCACAAGAGAAGGTTTAAAGCTAGAACAACCTTGAAACTAGAGTCTAGAATGAATGAAAATAGGCCTAGGAATGAAGTCACAGAACTAGAAAGAATATTGCAAAGACCTTCCAAAAACTGTGTGTGCATGTGTGTGTATGTGTGTGTATATTTGAAAATGTAATTGACAAATGCTCTTTTCTTCCAAACTAGAGAACCAGAGAAAGACCTGTAGATGACTAAGAGGAAGAAATTTTTTATTTTATATTTGTATAGAAAAAATCATTTTTCCAAGATTTTTTGTGTTCTAGATAAGTAAAAGTGGGCAAGTACTTAGCTTCTCTGATCCTCACATTGCTAATCTGTAAATTGGTGATAATAAACACCTGCATGAAAGATTGTTTATAAAGAACTAAATATTGAGCTCCATGCCTATGATGTAGTAAGTCCTCAAATAGTTATCACAGTGCCTGGAATGTAGTAGGAACTCAGTAATTATCCCTTGTTTGAAAGAATAAATGAGTGAATGAAAATGATATGTAGAAATCTTCTTATCTTCCAGGCACAGAGTTGGTATAATTTGGTGACTCTTAGGCTCCAAGAAAGATATACTTTCACCATCATTTCTGTAGTGATTATAGCTCTTTGCTTAGTCTGATATGAAAACTTTATGAAACATAAAAGCTAGACCACAGAAACAGTCTTAATCAACATCTAAGTGACACTGGTAACATTCCTAAGACCTTTAGGGGCTGGAGTCATTCCTTTTCAGAATTTCAAACAAAAAGTAAGTCTCTGAGAGAAATTAGTGAACAGAAAACAAAGGCTTAATTAAGGGTTTACCTGGGGCAGTGAAAAAGGCAGGTAAACAGAATTGAAATAGATGATATTTTTAATACCTTTATTGAGATATTACTGATGTATAATAAACTGCATAATTTGACTGGTTTTGACATATGTATATATGCATGAAATCATCAACATAATCAAGAGAGTTGGATCAAGCATATCAACCACTCACAATAGTGTCCTGTTGCTCCTCTACAGCCCTTCTCTCTCCTCTCCCTCTTTCCCTGGCAATCCAGTGGGGATTTTTTCTATTACTACATGTTATTTAGATTTTCTAGAGTTTTATACAAATAGAATTATACTGTGCACATTCTTCTTATTGTCTGGCTTCTTTCATTCAGCATAGTTATTTTGAGATTCATTCTATTGTTGCATTTATCAGGTTCATTCATTTTTATTTGAGTAGTATTCCATTCATTGTATGACTATAACATATATTGTTTGTCCATTTACCTAATGGACATTTGGGTTGTTTCCTAATTTTGACTATTATAAAAAACTGCTATGAATATTTGTATACAAGTCTCTATGATATATGCTCTCATTTCTACTTAGGAGTAAAATGGCTGGATAATAGTAAATATATGTTTAACTTCTTAAGTTTCCAAACTGTCTTCTGAAATGGTTCCACATTTTGCATATCCACCAGTGGTTCCCAGTTCCTCCATATCCTCACTAATCCTTCTATAGTCATTCTTTTTAGTTTTAGCTGTTCTAATAGGTGCCTCGTGATATGATGTTAATTTAAATTTTCCTAATGACTAATGATGTTGAACATCATTCATGTACTTATAAGCCATATGTATATTTTGGTAGTGTTTTGTTCAAATCTTCTGCTCATTTTTTATTGGGTTGTTTGTTTTCATATTGTTGAATTTTAAGCGTACTTTACAGGTTTTGGATACAAGTTCTTTATGAGATTTATGATTTGCAAATATTTTCTCCTGGTTGGTGGCTTGTCTTTGCATGTTTTTAACAGTGTCTTTCAAAGAGTAAAAGTTTTTAATTCTAATGGACTACAGTTTGTCAACTTTTTGTTTGTTTGTTTGACGAATTATTCTTTGGTGTCCTAAGAAATTTTTTTCTTCAGAGATTTCTATGGTTTTAGAATTTACATTTAGGTCTAGGATTCTTTTTAAATTTGTGTAGGTGGTAAAAGGTGTGGATCACAGTCATGCTTGGCATTTGGGTATCCAGTTGCTCTAATAGCACTTGTTGAATAGTATCCTCTCTCCACAGATTTGTGTTGTCATCTTCATAGAAAATCACTTGTCTATAAATATGTGGATGTACTTCTGGATTCTATTCTTTTCCATTGACCTGTTTTTCTGTCATTATGCCAATACCATACTGTCGTGATTAATCTAGCTGTAAAGTAAGTCTTTGGTTTAAAGACTTTATTCTTCTCTTCTGAAGATGTATTATATGGGTATTTTATATTCTTTGTAATTCCATTTGAATTACACAGCCAATTTGACACTTTAAAAATATATAGGATTCTGAATCTGTTGACGCTATAGACCAATTTGAGAAGAACTAACATCTTGACTATTTTGAATATCTGTACCTACAAACACAATATATTTCTTCCATTTATTTGAGTCTTCTTTTATTTCTTTCATCAAAGTTTTGTAGTTCTTAGCATACAGGCTTCATAAATCTTTTGTCAGCTTTATTTCTAAGTATTTCATATTTTCTTATGCTATTATGAATTATATATCTTTTAAACTTGAATTTCTGAGTTTTATTTCTAGTACATTGGAATAAAATTAATTTTTTTGAGAGAGAGAGAGAATGTGAGCAGCAGGGGAGGGCCAGAGGGAGAGGGAGAGAGAGAATCTTAAGCAGGTTCCATGCCCAGCACAGAGCCTGACGTGGGGCTCAGTCTCACAATTCTGAGATCATGACCTGAGCCAAAATCAAGAGTTGGGTGCTCAACCAACTGAGCCACCCAGGCACCCCACTTTTTGGTATTGGTTTGTATACTTTAATCTTGGTATGCTCACTTATTAATTCTAGTAGCTTTTCATATATTTCATTGGACTGTCCACATAGAGACTATGTTATCTGTGAATATAGTTTTATTTCTTCCTTTCCTATCTGGATGCCTTTTACCTATTTTTCTTACCATATTTTACTGACTAGAAGCTCCAGTATAATGATGAATAGAAGTGATAGAGCAGGCATTTATGCCTTATTCTTGAACTTAGGGGAAGACATTTAGTTTTTCATCATTAAGGATGATGTTAGCTATAGGGTTTTCATAGATGGCCTTCATCAAATTGAGAAATTTCTCTTTTGTTACTAGTTTAACGAGAGTTTTGTTGAGGAGTGAAATGGATTTTGTCAAGTGCTTTTCCTGCAGCTGAGATGATTGATTTTTCTGTAATTTAATATGAATTGCATTGATTAATTTTATATGTAAAACCAACCTTGCATTCATGAAATAAACTACTTGTTAATAATATATTATCTTTTTTTTTTTGGTATGGTTTCATTTACTTGGATAAAGTATTATTTAGAATTTTTGCATCTTTGTTCATAAATGATATTAGCCTATCATTTCCTTTGCTTATGTCTTTTTCTGATTTGGTATTCAAGGAATACTGGAATTGGGAGTAGAGCTCAGGGTAGAGCATTTGACTGCAAGAAATATTGGAATCAAATAATTTGGGAAGTATTCTCTCCTCTTCAATTTTCTGTAAGAGTTTGTGCAGAGTTGGTATTATTTCTTTCTTTAATGTTTGGTAGAATTCACCAGATCAACAACTTAAATGAAATGGACGAATTCCTTGAAAGACATAAACTACCAAAGCTCATTCAAGGAGAAATAGATAATCTGATTAGCCCTAAATCTAATGAAGACATTGAATTTGTAGTTAAAAATCTTTCTGTAAAGATTATGACTGGACTCCATGAGTATAGTTTTCTTCATTTTTCTTGTACTTGGAATTAACTGAGCTTCTCGGATCTTTGGATTTACAGTTTTCATCAAATTTTTTAAAATGGCGATTATTTCTTCAAGTACTTTTTCTGCCTCTCCCCACCCCTCTTTCAGAAACACCCATATTAGGCTGAAGTTGTCCTACAGCTCACTGATGCTACTTTATTTATGTTTTTTTTTTCTCTATGTGCTTTATCTTGGATGGTTTCTATTACTTTATTTTCAAGTTTACTTATCTTTCCTTCTGCAAGATCCTATCTGCTGTTAATCTCATCCAGTGTACTTTTCATCTTAGACTCCTTTTGTTTTCATCACTAGAAGCTTGATTTGATTTTTTAAAATTTCTTTTATGTTTCTACATAACTTTTTGAACATATGGAATGCAGTTACAATAACCATTTTTATATCCTCTTCAGCTAATTCAAATATCTGTGTCAGTTCTGTGTCAATTTCAATAGATTGTCTTCTCTCCTTATTGTGGATTGTATTTTCCTGTTTCTTTGCATGCCTGGTAATTTTTTTTTTTTTTTACCAGGGGCCAGACATTTTGAATTTTATATTTTGGGGTACTGGAAATTTTTGTATTTCCATAATATTCTTGAGCTTTCTTTTGGGATGCAGTTAATTTACTTATAAATAGTTTGATGTTTTTGGATACTTTTAAGATTTGTTAAAAGGGAACAGGGTGTTAGGATGCACTGATCAGTATTCCAATGAGTACTCAGAGAGGACAATTTAAAATTCTTTGGAGTTCTCTCTCTGTGCAGTTCTACGTTCTCTGGTTCACTGTTTTGTGACCATGAGCTGCTTTGATCTCCCTGGATTCTCAGCTCTATCTCCTCAACTCAGTGAGTCTCCTGGACTCTACCTGAATTCTCTGTCTGGCAACTTCCACAAAGTGGAAATCTGAGATAATTGTAGGGCTCACCTTGTTCACTTTCTGCTTCTCAGGGATCATTGTCCTCTGTTGCCAGTGTATTGAGAATCATTGTTTCATATTTTACCTGGCTATTTTGGTTGTTCCACAGGGGAGCGTAAATATTTTTCCTATTGTTCTACCTAAGTAGGAAGTGCAGATTTTGAGACATGATATTTAAAAGCAGTATAGCATGTGCTGAGGGGGTTTAACAGTCCATATTGACTCTAAACCCTTTTCTATTCCAGTATATATCCCAGATTTGACATCATCTTTTACACACAGAGGCTCACTACAGGAATGATTGTCAAAAAGAACAAGTGATTCTCATTCACCACCCTCATCCCCTGCAATAGATACTTTAGAAAAGGGAAACTCATTAGAGAGGTAGGGGGAAGAATTGTGGAACCCCCCAGCAGCCCCCCACCAAAAATCGGGCCACCATTCCTTTGGTTCTTATAGTTTCTACAGAATTACAGAATATCCATAACCTGATATTGTGGAGTTGACTTGGGTCCCAATTCTTATAACAGGAGTTCCTGTCACCTCTGGTTCTTATCTTATGGAACCACAGGCACAGGCCACAGGCATCTGATTCCCTTCATGGAGATTTTTCTCTTTTCTTTCTCTTCAAGTTTCTGCCTACCACTTTAGGACCGCAGTATTTTTTAAAAGCTAAACAACAACACCTTTTTTAAAAGCTATTTTTTTCCATATAGAACTTGATGACCCATCAGATGGAGCTCAGACCTCAGAAACACAGGTGTCCCTGTATTTAATCAGCCCCTGAGGGGCGATTCCGGTGCATGTTAAGCTTTGAAAACCATGGCTGTGGTCAATCACAGGCATCACAGAGCAGAGAAAGTTTCCAAGTGCCCTAGTTACCCCTGCTGACACTGGCTAAAGGGGTGAAATTGTTCAGCATCCAGGCATAAGACTATTTCTATGGATGATTCTTAACACTGCACTTTTACTTGAAGTTTTCCCATGTATTGTTCAGAACTTTTTTAGGTTTTGAAACATGGGCCCCATTCTTTAAGTGATTGTGCTGATAAGTGGGTATATAGACTGATAAGGATGGTCTACAGCATTACAAAATAAGACCCGTGAGGAAAGATGAGACACAATGCAACTCTCTCACCTAGAAAACTGCTCAGAGGAGATTTAAGAGCATATAGCTCCATATTATGAGACCAAACACCCAAGCTGTTCTCCCTCTTCCTGCAGAGCAGTACAGAAGGGAAAAAACTGTGATAGAAAAGAATCTGATAAATGCAAAAGATATAATGGAAACTGTGTGCTTAATATCTAAACCATCTCAGAGAAAAGACGGATTCTTTTTAATCTGGCCTGAAATCAAGAGAATTGTTCCTATGAATCTTGGGAGAAGTTGGCTTAATCAGTAAATGGAAGATGTGACTGAGCTTATATTTCTGCTGGTAACAAGATAGAGATATAAGTAAACTCATACCTCCCAAATATTTTCTCCTGCAAAAGGGATTTCTTTCAACCCCCTATATATATATATATATATATACTTTCCCTGCATTATAAGTATATTTGGATGCAACCCTAATTCCTCTGATTTATGTTAGGTGACATTATAGTCCTATTATGTTTATGTTTATATTCAGAATAAATAACATATGTTATTGGCAATTTAATGCATACATTTAAGTTATTCAGATCCATAGAAACAAAGCACAATCATTTTTGTACTAAGGTAACAGCATCCCAGTGCCTCTCCCTGCTTCCATCTCTACTACTGTCCCCAACTCATTCTCCACATGGCAGACCATATGATGTCTTTATGCTTATTTTTGGATAGCAGTATACACATTTTTTTTAAACTCATAAATACAGAGATAAATTTTAGAAAGAAAAATAGTTAAAATGGTTGAAAGTAGTTCTTTGGAGTAGAAATCGGTGTGGAGATGATTTTTTTTCTTATTATTATAATATAATTTCTGCAAAACCATTTGGCATTTTATGCATATGTAAGGGTTTTATTTGATAAAGTAGCCTTTTTCTCAAGACACACAACTAGAAATGGTTCATCCCTGAGGAAGTTGTTCACTACCATCCTTCCACCTCTATCTCGGGGTTGCTCTAGAATTATCCTTCTCAAAGGCCGTTTTTTCAGCTTTTCCTTCAATTCCATAAGTCTCTAAAGTTTTGCCACAAACTTCTTTGTAGTTGGGGTCAATTTCAGTTTTGCTTGCAACCAAAGAACCCTGACTGATACATCTACTGAGATGAGCATCTTATCTCTCATTTGCATCTTCCCAGTGGATCCCTATTGCCTATACAACAGTAGAAGGGCCTTGGCTGTCATACAAGGGCCTCCATGACCAGGTTTCTCTTTGCCTTCACATTTCTGTCACCACTCTTATTTCTAGGGTTGCCCATCTGCTCACGGTTAGCTGGAAACCATATGGATTTGCTGGACTCTTCCTTTTTCCTGGAGCATATCCCCTTTCTTTTGTCATTTGGCTGGTTGTTTTTTACTTTCTACGCTTGGCTCAAGCATAATCTCCTCCAGAAAACATCACCGAATTCTTCAGTGTGCTCCGTTAGAGCTTTCTATATACCTTTCATTATTACTCACTGTCAAAGATTGATTATTCTTTCACATATCTGTCTTCTCCAGACTATAAATTCATCAAGAGCATAGTCGCATTTATTTTTATATGTTAATTCCTCATGCATCAACTAACATTCAAACCAATAAATATTTTACGAACCGAAATGGATATTGCTAATCATAAAAGGGTCAAATTTTATGCCACATAATAGCTTCCTTCAGTATTTGAAAATCTGCAGATTATGATTTTTTTTATTTTTATATTGTTATGTTAATCACCATACATACATCATTAGCTTTTGATGTAGTGTCCCATGATTCATTGTTTGTGCATAACACCCAGT
>NW_027397075.1:28988342-28989154 GCF_003265705.2 Callorhinus ursinus | reverse complement strand
CCCTCCCACCCCCCACCACTCCAGCAACCCTCAGTTTGTTTCCAGAGGTTAAAAATACCTCATATCAGCAGGGTCATATGATACATGTCTTTCTCTGATTGACTTATTTCACTCAGCATAACACCCTCCAGTTCCATCCATGTCATTGCAAATGGCAATATTTCATTCCTTTTTATGGCTGCATAATATTCCATTGTGTATATATACCACTTCTTCTTTATCCATTCATCTGTCGATGGACATCTTGGCTCTTTCCACAGTTTGGCTATTGTGGACATTGCTGCTATAAACATCGGGGTGCACGTACCCCTTCGGATCCTTACATTTGTATCTTTGGGATAAATACCCAGTAGTGCAATTGCTGGATCATATGGTAGCTCTATTTTCAACTGTTTGAGGAACCTCCATACTGTTTCCCAGAGTGGTTGCACCAACTTGCATTCCCACCAACAGTGTAGGAGGGTTCCCCTTTCTCCACATCCCCGCCAATATCTGTCGTTTCCTGACTTGTTAATTCTAGCCATTCTGACTGGTGTGAGGTGGTATCTCATTGAGGTTTTGATTTGGATTTCCCTGATGCCGAGCGAGGTTGAGCACTTTTTCATGTGTCTGTTGGCCATTTGGATGTCTTCTTTGGAAAAATGTCTCTTCCTGTCTTCTGCCCATTTCTTGATTGGATCATTTGTTCTTTGGGTGTTGAGTTTGATAAGTTCTTTATAGATTTTGGTTACTAGCCCCTTATCTGATATGTCATTTGCAAATATTTTCTCCCATTCTGTCGGTTGTCTTTTGGTTTTGTGGACTGTTTCTTT
>NW_027397075.1:28913528-28987942 GCF_003265705.2 Callorhinus ursinus | reverse complement strand
ATCGGGGTGCACGTACCCCTTCGGATCCTTACATTTGTATCTTTGGGGTAAATACCCAGTAGTGCAATTGCTGGATCATATGGTAGCTCTATTTTCAACTGTTTGAGGAACCTCCATACTGTTTCCCAGAGTGGTTGCACCAACTTGCATTCCCACCAACAGTGTAGGAGGGTTCCCCTTTCTCCACATCCCCGCCAATATCTGTCGTTTCCTGACTTGTTAATTCTAGCCATTCTGACTGGTGTGAGGTGGTATCTCATTGAGGTTTTGATTTGGATTTCCCTGATGCCGAGCGAGGTTGAGCACTTTTTCATGTGTCTGTTGGCCATTTGGATGTCTTCTTTGGAAAAATGTCTCTTCCTGTCTTCTGCCCATTTCTTGATTGGATCATTTGTTCTTTGGGTGTTGAGTTTGATAAGTTCTTTATAGATTTTGGTTACTAGCCCCTTATCTGATATGTCATTTGCAAATATTTTCTCCCATTCTGTCGGTTGTCTTTTGGTTTTGTGGACTGTTTCTTTTGCTGTGCAAAAGCTTTTTTATCTTGATGAAATCCCAATAGTTCATTTTTGCCCTTGCTTCCCTTGCCTTTGGCGATGTTTCTAGGAAGAAGTTGCTGCGGCTGAGGTCGAAGAGGTTGCTACCTGTGTTTGCCTTTAGGATTTTGATGGACTCCTGTCTCACGTTTAGGTCTTTCAACCATTTGGAGTCTATTTTTGTGTGTGGTGTAAGGAAATGGTCCAGTTTCATTCTTCTGCATGGGGCTGTCCAATTTTCCCAACACCATTTGTTGAAGAGACTGTCTTTATTCCATTGGACATTCTTTCCTGCTTTGTCAAAGATCAGTTGACCATAGAGTTGAGGGTCCATTTCTGGGGTCTCTATTCTGTTCCATTGATCTATGCATCTGTTTTTGTGCCAGTACCATACTCTCTGGATGATGACAGCTTTGTAATAGAGCTGGAAGTCCGGAATTGTGATACCACCAGCTTTGCTTTTCTTTTTCAATATTCCTCTGGCTATTCGGGGTCTCTTCTGGTTCCATACAAATTTTAGGATTCTTTGTTCCATTTCTTTGAAAAAAGTAGATGGTATTTTGTTTTTCAATGCAATTTTTCAATTGCATTGAATGTGTAGATTGTTCTAGGTAGCATTGACATCTTCACAATGTTTGTTCTTCCAATCCATGAGCATGGAACGTTTTTCCATTTCTTTGTGTCTTCTTCAATTTCTTTCATGAGTATTTTATAGTTTTCTGAGTACAGATCCTTTGCCCCTTTGGCTAAATTTATTCCTGGGTATCTTATGGTTTTGGGGGCAATTGTAAATGGGATCGACTCCTTGATTTGTCTCTTTTCTGTCTTGTTGTTGGTGTATAGGAATGCCACTGATTTCTGTGCATTGATTTAATATCCTGCCACTTGACTGAATTCCTGTATGAGTTCTAGCAGGTTTGGGGTGGAGTCTTTTGGGTTTTCCACGTACAGTATCATATCATCTGCGAAGAGTGAGAGTTTGACTTCTTCTTTGCCGATTTGGATGCCTTTGATTTCTTTTTGTTGTCTGATTGCTGTTGCTAGGACTTCTAATACTATGCTGAATAGCAGTGGTGATAGTGGACATCCCTGACGTGTTCCTAACCTTAGGGGAAAAGGTCTCAGCTTTTCTCCATTGAGAATGATACTCGCTGTAGGTTTTTCATAGATGGCTTTTATGATATTGAGGTATGTACCCTCTATCCCTATTCTCTGAAGAGTTTTGATCAAGAACGGATGCTGTACTTTGTCAAATGCTTTTTCTGCATCTATTGAGAGGATCGTATGACTCTTGTTCTTTCTTTTGTTAATGTATTGTAGCACGTTGATTGATTTGCGGATGTTGAACCAAACTTGCAGCCCAGGGATAAATCCCACTTGGTCATGATGAATAATCCTTTTAATGTACTGTTGGATACTATTGGCTAGTATTGTGGTGAGAATTTTTGCATCCATGTTCATCAAGGATATTGGTCTGTAATTCTCCTTTTGGATGGGGTCTTTGCCTGGATCAAGGTAATGGTGGCCTCATAAAATGAGTTTGGAAGTTTTCCTTCCATTTCTACTTTTTAGAACAGTTTCAGGAGAATAGGTATTAATTCTTCTTTAAATGTCTGATAGAATTCCCCTGGGAAGCCATCTGGCCCTGGGCTTTTGTTTGTTTGAAGATTTTTGATGACTGCTTCAATTTCCTTACTGGTTATAGGTCTGTTCAGGTTTTCTATTTCTTCCTGGTTCAATTTTGGTAGTTGATACATCTCTAGGAATGCACCCCTTTCTTCCAGGTTATCTAATTTGCTGGCATAGAGTTGCTCATAATATGTTTTTATAATTGTTTGTATTTCTTTGGTGTTGGTTGTGATCTCTCCTCTTTCATTCATGATTTTGTTGATTTGGGTCATTTCTCTTTTCTTTTTGATAAGTCTGGCCAGGGGTTTATCAATCTTGTTAATTCTTTCAAAGAACCAGCTCCTAGTTTCATTGATCTGTTCTACTGTTCTTTTGGTTTCTATTTCATTGATTTCTGTTCTGATCTTTATTATTTCCCTTCTCTGCTGGGTTTAGGCTTTATTTGCTGTTCTCTCTCCAGCTCCTTTAGATGTAGGGTTAGGTTGTGTATTTGAGACCTTTCTTGTTTCTTGAGAAAGGCTTGGATTGCTATATACTTTCCTCTTAGGACTGCTTTTGCTGTATCCCAAAGATTTTGAAAAGTTGTGTTTTCATTTTCATTGGTTTCCATGAATTTTTTAAATTCTTCTTTAATTTCCTGGTTGACCCATTCATTCTTTAGTAGGATGCCCTTTAGTCTCCATGTATTTGAGTTCTTTCCGACTTTCCTCTTGTGATTGAGTTCTAGTTTCAAAGCACTGTGGTCTGAAAATATGCAGGGAATGACCCCAATCTTTTGGTATCGGTTGAGACCTGATTTGTGACCTAGGATGTGATCAATTCTGGAGAATGTTCCATGGACACTAGAGAAGAATGTGTATTCTGTTCTTTTGGGATGGAATGTTCTGAATATGTCTGTGAAGTCCATTTGGTCAAGTGTTTCATTTGAAGTCTTTATTTCCTTGTTGATCTTTTGCTTAGATGATCTGTCCATTTCAGTCAGGGGGGTGTTAAAGTCCCCCACTATTATTGTATTGTTGTCAATGTGTTTCTTTGCTTTTGTTATTAATTGCCTTATATAATTGGCTGCTCCCATGTTAGGGGCATAGATATTTATAATTGTTAGATCTTCTTGTTGCATAGACCCTTTAAGTAAGATACAGTGTCCTTCTTCATCTCTTATTACAGTCTTTGGTTTAAAATCTAATTTGTCTGATATAAGAATTGCCACCCCAGCTTTCTTTTGGTGTCCATTAGCATGGTAAATGGTTTTCCACCCCCTCACTTTCAAACTGGGGGTGTCTTTGGGTCTAAAATGAGTCTCTTGCAGACAGCATATCGATGGGTCTTGTTTTTTAATCCAATCTGACAGCCTGTGTCTTTTGATTGGGGCATTGAGCCCATTTACATTCAGAGTAACTGTTGAAAGCTATGAATTTAGTGCCATTGTATTGCCTGTAAGGTGACTGTGACTGTATATTGTCTGTGTTCCTTTCTGATCTATGCTGCTTTTAGGCTCTCTCTTTGCTTAGAGGACCCCTTTCAATATTTCTTTTAGGGCTGGTTTTGTGTTTGCAAATTCCTTTAGTTTTTGTTTGTCCTGGAAGCTTTTACCTCTCCTTCTATTTTCAATGACAGCCTAGCTGGATATAGTATTCTTGGCTGCATATTTTTCTCGTTTAGTGCTCTGAAGATATCATGCCAGCCCTTTCTGGCCTGCCAGGTCTCTGTGGATAGGTCTGTTGCCAATCTAATGTTTCTACCATTGTAGGTTACATATCTCTTCTCCTGAGCTGCTTTCAGGATTTTCTCTTTGTTCTGAGACTCGTAAGTTTTACTATTAGATGTCGGGGTGTTGACCTATTTTTATTGATTTTGAGAGGGGTTCTCTGTGCCTCCTGGATTTTGATGCCTGTTTCCTTCCCCACCTTAGGGAAGTTCTCTGCTACAATTTGCTCCAATATACCTTCTGCCCCTCTCTCTCTTTCTTCTTCTTCTGGGATCCCAATTATTCTAATGTTGTTTCATCTTATTGTATCGCTTATCTCTCGAATTCTGCCCTCGTGATCCTGTAGTTGTTTATCTCCTCTTTTTCTCAGCCTCTTTATTTTCCATCATTTGGCCTTCTATATTGCTGATTCTCTCTTCTGCCTCATTTATCCTAGCAGTTAGTGCCCCCATTTTTGATTACACCTCATTAGTAGCCTTTTTGATTTCGACTTGGTTAGATTTTAGTTCTTTTATTTCTCCAGAAAGGGTTTCTCTAATAACTTGCATGCTTTTTTCAAGCCCAGCTAGTATCTTTAAAGTCATGATTCTGAACTCTAGGTCCAACATTGTACTAATGTCCGTATTGAGTAGGTCCCTGGCAGATGGTACTACCTCTTGTTCTTTTTGCTGAGGTGCTTTTTTTTCATCTTGTCATTTTGTCCAGAGGAGAATAGATGAATGAGAGAACAAAATGCTAACAGGTTAACAACGTCCCCAGCAAATATACTCTATCCAATTCAGAAAAGACCTGAAACCAGGGGAAAAGAAAGGGAAAGAAAGAAAAAAGAAAGAGAAAAAAAAGAAAAAGATAAAAAACAAACAAAAAAAGAACAAAACAAAACAAAAAAAACAGAATATGATCAAATATGACCAGGCTAGTGCATAGATCAGTGCCACACACTAGATTTTGGGTGTATTTTGGTCTGTTGGAAGAAAGTGCCTCCTAGAATTTTAAAGGAAGAAAGACTTATATATGTACAAAATAAGGGTTGATACAATGAAGGGATGGAAGATGACTGTAAAGATGAAAAATATAAAAGGTTTTATAAATGGAATTGATAAGATAAGAAGTTGTTTGAAAGAAGAAAGAAGATTTAAAAAAATAAAAAAGAAAAGAAAAAAATGGGAGAGACTGTGATCAGGCAGGAGACTAGAATAAAGCCATACACTAGTGATTTAGGGTATATTTTGATCTGTTAGAAGAAACTGTATATCAAAATTTTAAAGAGAGAAGAACTTATATATATATGCCAAAAATAAGGGTAACTACTATGAAGGGATAAAATACGACTCTAACAATGAAAAATAAAAAATGTTTTTTTTTAAAAAGGGATTGATAAGATGGTTGAAAAAGGGAAAAAGAAAAATTAAAAAAAAACAGTTAAAAAATTAACTTTGAAAAACTAATGAATCATGGTAAAAAAGCCATGAATTCTATGTGCAGTATTCCCCTAGCGCTGGAGTTGTCCCGTTCTCCTTGATTGGTAAACTTGGTCTTGGCTTGGTGGCTGTTCGTGCTGATCTTTTGGGGGAGGGGCCTGTTGCCGTGGTTCCCAAATGTCTTTGCCGGAGGCAGAATTGCCCCGCCCTTGTCCTCTGGGCTAAGCAAGCTGCTCGGGTTTGCTCTCAGGAGCTTTTGTTCCCTGCAAGCTCTGGTACAGCTTTGGAGGACCAGGGTGAAAATGGTGGCCTCCCACTCTCTGCCTGGGGGAGCTGAGAACTCGGGGCCCCGCTCCTCAGTGCGCCCCCAGAGAAAAGCAGTGAATCACTCCCATCTCCCCGGTCTCCGGCCTCACTCCGTGCTCACCCGGCCTGTGACCGAGCATTTCTATCTCTGGCACCCAACCCCGTGTGGAGTCTCCAAACCCAGCAGATCCCTGCGGTGCACTCCCGCGCTGCTCCTCCTGGGGGAGGAAGGGGAGTCTCCCCAGCTCTGCTGCTTGTTGTGTCCCTGCTGGAGGTGCAGTGGCCCAACTGGGCCATGGATCACAGTTTATGGCCACCCCGAGCTGAGAGCCCACGCCTCAGTTCCGTCTCTGCAGCCGGCTTCCCCGCTCCAATACCTGGGAGCTCTACTGCACTCAGGCACCCCCGGTCTTTCTGTGACCCCGAGTCCTGAGTCCACACTGTCCCACAAAGTTTCCACCTCCCACTTAGCCACTGGAGCGATGTCCCTCAGCGGAGCAGATGTCTCAAAGTTCCGATTTTGTGCTCCGCGGCTCTATCACTTGCCAGAAGCGGCCGACGGAGGCCCCCTCCCCCGCTGTCTATCCTCCCAAATATCGCCTCGGATTCACTTCTCCGCACGTCCTACCTTCCAGAAAGTGGTCGCTTTTCTGTTCAGAGTGTTGTTACTCTTCTTATCTTCAATCTCCTGTTGAGTTCGTAGGTGTTCAGAATGGTTTGATCCCTATTCAGCTGAATTCCTGAGACCAGACGAAATCCAGGTCTCCTACTCCTCCGCCATCTTGCCCCGCCCCTGCAGATTATGATTTTAAAACTTGTATCCAAGAAGTTGTTTTTAAAGATTAAGAATGTAAATGTCAGTGCTGAAAATTTGGGAAAACTATCCTATATATGATGGTTGCTCTCTAAGGCTGTGTAAAGTTTGATTGTGCTTCTTTTGCGGAGATCATCAAGCTCTCTTTGGTTGTACTGCCATGACCAGATGGCAGCATCAATATGATCTTTTTAAAGATGTTCATTAGATCATGCTCAAAGCCTTTCATTATCTTCTCATTGCACTTAAACTAAAATCTAAATGTCTAGGACATCTGTCTCTGCCTGTATTTATTTCCTAAGGCAGCTGTAACAAAGCCCCATAAACTGGGTGGGTTAAACAACAGAAATTTATTGCTTTACAGTTCTGGAGACTAGAAGTCCAAAATTAAAATGTCAGCAGGGTTGGTTCTTTCTGGCGGCTGTGAGGGAGAATATGTTCCATGCCTCTCTCCTAATTTCGTGGTTTGCTGGCAATCATTGGTGTTCCTTGCCTTGCAGATGCCTTACCCCAACCTCTGCATTCTTCTTCACACGATGTTCTCTGTTTGTGTCTGTTTCCATGTCCAAATTTCCCCTTTTTGTAAGGACATGGTCAGATTGGATTAGGGCCCACCATGATGACCTCATGTTAACTAATCATCTGCAAAAACCCTATTTCCAAATAAGTCACATTCCCAGGCACAGGGTGGGTTAGGACTTCAACATCATCTTGGGGAACACAATTCAACTCATAACTGTCTGCTCTTCTCATATCTCTTGCCACTCTCCTTCTTATTCTAGCCATACTGGCCTTCATACTCTTCTTAGAACAAGTCAGTGGCACCCTCTGCTCAGAGATTTTGTATTTCTTGTTTATGCTGAGAATGCCCTTCACATGGACACAATCTTCTCATTTAGAGCTCAGATCAAAGTCATAGACTCTGGTCCTGACCACCCTATCTCTGTACCCATATGCTATTGGCCTATTTATTTCTGTATAACCCTTACCACTATCTGAAATCATCTTGGTCTTTTATGTGTTTGTTTGACTCTCCTATGGAGAATGGAGACTCCAAGAGCACAGAGATCCTGCCTTCCTTCTTAATGATGTATCCCCAGTGGTTAAAACAGTGCCTATTACATAGCAGGGCTTCAGTGAAAATTATTATATTACAATGAATTAAATGTAGTGTGAAATAAGGTATAAAGATAAACATCTAAAGTCACATCACCAAAGAGCATAAGTAATTTACCAAAGAAACAGTCAAAACAGGTCATTACCCAGAAAATTTTTTTTCAAAATGGAAACATCATGAGCACCCCTTCTCGCAAAATTCAAAATGACCTCTGATCACATGTCCATTTTGTAACATAGCCTCACTGACCACCCTGTTTAAAATCACAACTCTCCAGCCCAGCCAGAATTCCCATGTATCTCCTACTGTTCCACAATACTTATAACCTTCTAAAAAACTGTATAATACACTTATTGATACTGCTTTTTTTTTTTTTTTTTACTGGAGATACTGCTTTATAAAAGTTCCTTTCTCCCTTTCAGTAAATAAATTTTTCTGTTTTGTTCATTGGGGGAGTCCAGGAATCTAGAACTGTGCTTCATCCATAGTATGTGCTCAATGAATTATTTGCAAACGGTGGAAAAATAAAAAGTGCTTCCCTGCTCTCAGTTTCTAGTTTATTTACATGAGCATCATGAAAGTAATAGAGCTTTATTTGTAAAATCAAATACAAAAGGAAACTCCAGATTAGAGAAGAGAGAATAAGAATCAATAGGGTGTGCACAGTGCATGGTGTTTTTATACAGGCTCTACCTATCCTAGCTTAACATTTTGGTGTTTAATGGTACTCACATATTAAAACCGTGGGGTTGAGTGAATCTTGCAACAGCTGTGTTAGTCCTGGCCTCCAGGCTTCACTTTTTCCTTGACTAGAATTGGGATCTTTAGGCTGAGTGATTGGTAGTCAGAGCATGGTCAGTAGCTAGGCCCAATGCATTTCTGTTTCCTTACAGAAACTTTTTTTTTAAAACCATACCAACATGAAAGGCCTCCCAACAATCCAGACCAACCTTTGTCTTAATGGAGTCTGAAGTTCACTCTTCTGTTTATGATGTGTAACATTTGAAGTGGGAGATATAAAGTTTGCAGCTATTATGTAATCAAAACCATTTGTGTTTTCCCAAAGAGGAAGGAGGAGGCAAGAAGGGGATGGGGAGTCAGGAAGGAAGAAGAAAAGGAAAAATCTCAGAATTAGAAGCTTAGAGCTTGTGCAGAGAGCAGGAAGTTGAAACTCATCCAACTGTCATATAACAACAGAAGAAAAATGCTTTAGGTATTCAATCATTATTAAGTGTTCTGCATGTTTATTTCCCATGTTATTTGCCAGTATATATTGGTTTTCAAATGTTAGCATTTTAAGAGCAGGAGAAATACTTGCTTTTAAGATAAAAATTGGTTTTGAAGGCCATAAAGAAAAAAATTCCATGTGGTAAAGGAAAAAAAAGTGATACTCTCACTTTAAAGCATTCTATACTGAAACCAAAAAGGCCTCTATTGTCTTTAACTTTGAAAGTCACTTTCTAAATGAAGGGCTGCTCCAGGCTGAGCCACTAGTGTTCCCATTCCACAAATATGTTTTAGGAATAAAGTGTTTAATGTCCAATGATGGTATTGAGGTAGACAGAACTTCAAAGGAAAGAGGTGATTGCCCAGCAAGCTGCCAGCACATGGCTCTCCCATAGAGAGCAGGTACCTCCAAGCCAAATTTGAAAATGGAAACCTGGGGGAAGTAAAAGCCTCTGTGGACACTTTCCTCTTTTAGCCTCTAGAAAATAGTCTGAACAGAGAAATTGCAGTTAGAATTGGAACATTGAGTTTATGAATCTTAGCATCATGCATGTTAGAACTAGAAAATATTGAAGAAAGTGGAGGTCTAACTATTTTACAGATGGGAAAGTTGGAGCACAGAGAAATGGTGTGGCATCCCAAGGTCATATATCTATTCGTTGAAAATAAACTCTAAATGCAGGCATCCTGATTGTGATTTTGTCATTTTTCCCTCTTTGGTCATCTAACAGGTGCCCTACTGCTATCCTGGAAAACCTTATAAAGGATTGTCTTCCTACTTCCAAAGGATGAAGCTCACATAACATGCCTTAGTCCATCCACTTCATCCCTATAAAGGCCATTGTGAGAACATGTTTTATGCACACCAGGTCTGCATAAACATAAAATTTGATCCTTTATGAATAGAAATGTTTGTGGTGGATTCTTAAAGAGCAGCAGAGTTCTTATGCAGCTTTACCACTGGAAGAGCTCTCAAATTTCTTTGAATGATGCCCATTTCTCCTGGAATTAAGGCTTGGTTTACTTCACCCTTACTCGTTCACTCAACCTCTTGTCTAAAGCCAGTTGTCCTCTTTAGCTCTCTCTTTAGATATTTCTGTCTTGGCTCCACATCCAGCACTTTTTTGGCTTCAGATCAAAATTTCTCTCCAAGAAGTAGAAAATATTATACTCTCTAGATCCATTTATATTGCCACAAATGTCAAGATTTCATTCTTTTTTGTGGCTGAGTAATATTCCATCATGTATCCATTGTTGTTATGATCTTCTTTATCCATTCATCTGTTGATGGACACTAGGGTTGCTTCCATATCTTGGCTATTGTTAATAACGCTGCAATAAACATAGGGGTGCACACTTTGGAATTAATGTTTTCATTTTCTTTGGATAAATACCTAGTAGTGGAATTACAGATCATATGCTAATTCTATTCTTAATTTTTTGGGGAACCTCAACAGTTTTCCACAGTGGCTGCACTAATTTGCATTCCCACCAACAGTGTACAAGGATTCCTTTTTCTTCACATCCTCACCAACACTTGTTATTTCTTGTGTTTTTTATTTTGATAGGTGTCAGGTGATATCTCATTGTGGTTGTTGTTTCTTAAATTATAATTATTTTTTATTATTTAATTTTTAAAATTTTAATTCCAGTATAGTTAACATACAGTGTTATATTAGTTTCAGGTGTACAATATAGTGATTCAACAATTCTATACATTGCTCAGTGCTCAAGTGTACTCCTTAATCCCCATCATCTATTTCACCCACCCCCCAACTCCCTCCCCTCTAATAGCCATCAGTTTGTTCTCTATAGTTAAGAGTCTGTTTCTTGGTTTGTGTCTCTCTCTCTCTTTTTCCTTTTTTCATTTTTTTTTTTTGTTTCTTAAATTCCACATATGAGTGAAATCATAAGGTATTTGTCTTTCTCTGACTGGCTTATTTCACTTAGCATTATACCCTCTAGCTCAATCCATATTGTTGCAAATGGAAAATTTTCATTCTTTTTTATGGCTGAATAATATTCCATCAGAGATAGACAGATGATAGGTAGATGATAGATAGATAGATGATAGGTAGATGATAGATAGATGATAGATAAATGATAGATAGATGATAGATAAATGATAGATAGTGATAGAGATATAGAGACAGAGATATATAGATGATATAGATATAGATGATATAGATATAGATTTACCACTTCTTCTTTAACCATTCATCTCTTGATGGATGCTTGGGCTGCTTCCATAATTTGGCTATTGTAAATAATGTTACTATAAACATACGGGTGCATGTATCCCTTTGAACTAGTGTTTTTGTATTTTGGGGGTGAATAACCAGCAGTGTGATTCCTGGATCATAGGGTGGCTCTATTTTTAACTTTCAGGATCCTCCATAATGTTTTCCACAGTGGTTGCCCCAGCTTGAATTCCCACCAACAGTGCAAGAGGGTTCCTTTTTCTCCACAACCTTGCCAAAACCTGTTGTTGCTTGTGTTTTTTATTTTAGCCATCTGACAGGTGGGAGATAATATCTTATTGTGGTTTTAATTTGCATTCCCCTTGATAAAGAGTAATGTTGAGCATATTTTCATGTGTCTGTTGGCCATCCATATGTCTTCTTTGGAAAAATGTCTATTTATGTCCTCTGCCCATTTTTAAATTGGGTTATTTGATTTTTTTGTGTGTTGAATTGTGTAAGTTCTTTATATATTTTGGATATTAACCTCTCACCAGAGATATCACTTACAAACATCTTCTTCTATTCAGTAGGTTGTCTTTTTGTTTTGTTTATTGTCTCCTTCACTTTGCAAAAGCTTTTCATTTTGGTGTAGTCCCAATAGTTTAATTTTACTTTTGTGTCCCTTGCTAAGAAGTAGAAAAATGTTTCTGCAGCCAATGTCAAAAAAATTACTGCTCATGTTTTCTTCTAGGAATTTTACGGTTTCAGGTCTCACATTTAGGTGGTTAGTCCATTTTGAGTTTGTGGTGTAAGAAAGTGGTCCACTTTCATTCTTTTGCATGTAGCTGTCATTTTTCCAACAACATTTGTAAAAGAGACTGCTCTTTTCCCATTGTATATTTTTGCTGTCTTTGTTGTAGATTAATTGACTAACTGTGGTTTTATTTCTCATCTCTGTTCTGCTCCATTGATCTATGTGTCTATTTTTGTGCCAGTACCACTCTCTTCTGATTACTACAGCTGTTTTGATTATTACAGCTTTGTAGTATATCTTGAAATATGGAATTGTGATACCTCCAGTTTTGTTATTTTTCAAGATTGCTTTGGCTATTCAAGGTCTTTTGTAGTTCCATACAAATTTTAGGATTATTTGTTCTAGTTCCGTGAAAAAGTTGTTGGTATTTTGTTAGGGACTGCATTAAATCTGTAGATCTGTTAGGGACTGCATTAAATCTGTAGATTCCACATTGGGTAGTATGTACATTTAAATTATATTGATTCTCTGAGTCCATGAGCATGGAGTATCTTTCCATTTGTTTGTGTCATCTTCAATTTCTTTCATTAGTGTTTTATAGTTTTCTGAATACAAGTCTTTCACCTTGTTGATTAAGTTTATTCCTTGGTATTTTATTCTTTTTGGTACATTGTAAATGGAGTTGTTTTCTTAATTTCTCTTTCTGTTAGTTCAATATATAGAAATGCAACATATTTCTGTGTATTAATTTTGTGTCCTGCAACTTTTCTGAATTCATTTATCAGGTCTAGTATTTTCTTGGTAGACTTTAGGGTTCTCTCTATATAGTATCATGGCATGTGCAAATAATGAAAGTTTTACTGCTCCCTTACCAATATGGATGCTTTTATTTCTTTTTGTGGTCTGATTGCTGTGTCTAGGACTCTAGTACTATGTTAAATAATAGTGGTGAGAGTGGACAACCTTGTCTTATTCCTGTTCTCAGAGGAAAAGCTCTTAGTTTTTCACCATTGAGCATGATGTTTGCTGTGGGTTTTTCATACATGGCATTTATTATGTTGAAATATGTTCCCTATAAACATACTTTGTTGAGAGTTTTTGTCATGAATGAATGTTGTACTTTGTCAAATGCTTTTTTTGCATTTATTGAAATGATCATATAATTTTATCATGTTTTTGTTAATGTGATATATTATGTTGATTGTTTTATGAATATTGAACCACCCTTGTATCCCTGGAATAAATTCCACTTGATCATGGTGAATGATTTTTTTAAAGGTATTCTATTTGCTAACATTTTGTTGAGGATTTTTGCATCTATGAAATCACAAACATTTTAAAATAGGCATATGGGCCATTTCTGTGTCCTCCTCTGATATATGTATCATGTATTTTGACTACTTTTTAAAAATTGGACTACCTGTCCTTTTAAAATTTATTTATAGGAGTTCTATACATATTCTAGATTCCAACATTTTTTCCATAATTTATTATATATATCCTCTGCCAGTTTGTGACTTGACTTTTTACTTTTCTAATGACATTTTGATTACCTTAATTTTTTTTTTTTTTAGATTTTATTTGTTTGAGAGAGAGAGTGAGCAAAAGAGAATGCACAAGAGCAGGCAGGCACAGAGGGAGAGGAAGAGGGAGAGGGAGAAGCAAACTTCTGTGCTGAGCAGGGAGCCCGAGGCAAGGCTAGATCCCAGGACCCTGGGGTCATGACGTGAGCTGAAGGCAGATGCCAACTGAGCCACCCAGGTGCTCCTGATGACCTTAATTTTTAAGTGATCCCTAATTTTAATGTAGCCGAGTCTATGTTTTTCTATGATTTGCATTTTTTGTTTTTTAAAAAATGCTTCCATAATCCAAGTTCATAAATATATTTATCATAAAATTGTAAAAATTTCACTCTTAATCTACATGGATTTTAAGTGTGCAGTATAAAATGGAATCTTATTTTAATCTTTTGTATGAATAACTAAATACCAGTTTCCATTTACTGATAACCATTTACTGGAAGACCATTTCCTGAAAAGTCTAATCTTTTTTCAAAGTAATCTGTAATAACAACTCTGTTATATATTGTTTCCATATTTGGATAATTTTATTTTGGTCTCTCTACTTCATTTCACTGTGCTATGTGTTTATCCCTGCACCAATATCATACTCAATTATTAGAGCTTTTATATTAAGAATAAGATATTTGATAGGATGAGTCCTTTCTACATAGGTTTTCAAGAATATCTTGGCTATGACTTGCTTCAAAAGGTGAGCTGGGAATATTTCCCCCTGCGTGAAAAAGTTTTGTGTAATACTGAAATTATCTGTTTCTTGAATATTTGATAGTCTTATTTGTAAAATGTCTTTACCTGGTGCTTTATTTTTAGGCAGATTTTAACCATGGATTCAATTTCTTTAATAGTAAAAGATTGGTTAGGATTTTTATTTCTTCTAAGTTACTTTGTAAAGTTATATTTTTCTAATAATTCATACATCTTACCTAACTCCTCAAATTTATCATCATTTAGCTTTCAATGATATTTTCTTGTTGTCTTTTTTCAACTGAGATGCTTCTCTACTTACGTCTCCTTTTCTGTTCTTAATATTATTTACTTGTGCCATCTATTTTCTTTTTTCCTGACTCATTTTGCCAAAAGTGGATTGATTTTATTGACTTTTAGAAAACAAATTTTTGGCTTTTTAAATTCTGTTTGCATCTCTGCTATTTTCTTTAATGAATCACTGTCCATTCAATGGTACATTTCTTTCAGATATTGACCCAAACCTTTAGCAAAGGACTTCATATATGAGGACACCATTTTCTGGTTTATTTTATAGGGCTAAAGGGGAAGAGTGGCAAGGTTGGGGACTTTCACCCACTCCCTCCTTGACTTTAGCAGGAATTGGCTATTAGCAATTGAGTGGAAAGGCTTTGGATTTCAGAGGCATTATCCTTAACCTCAGAGGAAGAGTCTGAGGAGGACACAGGTACATGTCTGACAGCTCCAATCACATTTACCATGCACTTGATATTAGGATTTTCCTACTTCCTTCTTCAATCTGCATGTGGTGAATTTCCAAACATGCCATTCCTCACCTGTGTGAAAGAGATCACCTTCCCACTGATTAATTATTTTGAGAGGATGGGAATTGGTGAGGGAAGGCAAGGAGACAGAGTTGCTGAGGATGAAATGGACTCTTGAAAAAATTAACCTTTGACTATGAAATAAAATGAGAGAATAGCAAGAAGAAGAAATATTGGCAACCATTTACCTTTTATATAATAGCTTACCGTTTTCTTTCTGGGACGTCTTCATAAACAAATCCTCATTTGATCTTTGAGCAGCCCCAATCTCAGTAAAGTGGGCAGTGCAGGCGTTCTGGACAATGTAGAATGAGAAGCAAGTGTTTGGAGATGTTTCCTTGGGAAAGGAAGTCATTGGCTTGACTGAAGACAGCCTTTATAATGAAACAACTGATAATAGATTTTTAAAACTTTTCATTGAATTCCTGTGATGCATACAGTGTCTTGAATAGATTTTGAAATGAACCTGTTTAAGAGGCACATTGTCTCCATTTGCATGACCTTCCCAAGAGTTGTTGCTATTCTTTACATGGATTTCCTTTTCTGGACCCAAGATAGAATATACATCTTTAATTTATCTCATCACTCTGATTGGGAACTTTCCGGCATATGCTATTGAATTTGTTAAGTGAAGGCATATCTCTATTTTGTAATCCATGAAAGCTGGTATTAAAGACAAAATAAATACACTTCAGGAAAGATAACATTTTTCACAACAGATGTGAGAGCAAAGAAACTGCTGACATGTTTATTAGCAATGGATAAACTGAATGTTTCAGTTTGGCCCAGCACCCAGAAAATGCAGATGTGTATCCAGATGCAAACCTCTAGAGTCTGTAAGAGAAAATTTGTATTAGACATTCTACAAGATTTCTGGCACTTCTTGCTTGACAAGAAGTACCCCTGAGAGCCACCTATCTCATGATATTTTGGCAGGTTTTTTCTACCTTGCTCTGGTAAAAGCCAAAAAGTGCAGCAGGGCACAGTATTAAAAAAAAATAGAAATGGGAAGTTTACTAAACCATTTTTGACCTTCAAGTTAGAATTTTAAAAGTGGGTCTGGCTTAGAATATAGGATGCCTGGGTCATCTTTCTTCACTTGAGGTTATTTTTACTAGTTGTCAATAAACTGAACATTCTTTAGCTCATGCAAACATTTAAATGAATAAGGTTTCAGTTTAATTCCTTGACTGTCTTTTCCTTGGTAGGAAAGTACTTTGACTAGAGTCTTAGCGAATTTCAGCATTTAATGACATTTTTTACATATGGACAAATCTCAATCAGAAAGTCAGGCACAATATAGGAATCCATGCTTTTAATAATATTTAGTTAGGATTTAGTTAGAATAAAAATAATTAGGCAGTGTCCAAAAACTAAGAATTTGGAATTGTTTCTACTCTGAGGATATATGGTCATTGAGTCAAAAAAAATTTTTTTTAAGTAGGCTCCACACCCAGCATAGAGCCCAATGCAGGGCTTGAACTCACGACCCTGAGATCAAGACCTGACCTGAGATCAAGAGTAGGATGCTCAACCAACTGAACCACTCAGGTGCCCCAAAGTTTTGATTAATGTATCTTCCTATTTCATTAGTAAAGTTTTTCTTAAAAAGTAACAATATTAATAGCTACTGTTTATTCAACCACATATGCCAAGTACTGTGCCAGTTGCTTTGTATAATAATAGTGACAATAGCTAACACTTTTAAGCATCTAGTGTATTACACATTATGCTAAGCTTGAATTATTTAATTCTTCCAAGAACTCTTTGAACTCAATCTCATTATTACATATATTTTACAGATGACAAAACTAAGGCTTAGAAAATTTAAGTGACTCTTAGTAAGATTTTTTTTAAAAAATTTATTTATTTATTATTTTAGAGGCAGTGGGGAGGAGCAGAGGGAGAGGGAGAGAGAGAATCTCAAGCAGACTCCCTGCTAAGCATGGAGTGGGGCTTTATCTCACAACCTTGAGATCATAACCTGAGCCAAAATCAAGAGTCAGACACTCAACCAACCGAGCCACCCAAGTGCCCCTTAGTGAGATTTTTTAAAGTAAATTTAGCTGGGGGAAAACTGTTTTGAGATTTTTTAAAATTGTTCTTGTAGTGTTGTGATTGTTTTATAAACTTGGTTAGAATGCGAACTGCCTTGAAAGTTGCAACAATATTTAATCTATAAATTGAACAAATCATATACTGGTTTGCTCATCACTGGCCATTGCTATTTTCTCCTTGGTGCCAGGAAAATGTGATTGTATGGTGAGTTGCTCAAATGCCTAACCTTATTAGAGGTAGCAGGACTCAAAAACCAAGCACCTAGGGCAGAACAGAAGTCTGGGGTCAAAACAGAAATCAGGACAAAAAAGTAGATGTTTAAAATGATGGATTTACATCTGATCAAGCAATAGCCAAGTAAAAACATTATTCAGAATCTGAGAATGCGACCCCCATGGTTCCCTTCCAGTCTGGCTTTTGGATCTCTTAATTTCATCCTCTTAAAACTTGTTCTGAAAACATCTGTGCTAAAAAGTCATCAGTGTGGTGACATTTGAGGCATCATGTTGAATTACTGTCCATGTGTACATGTTTCTGGTATAATAGCAATGCATAAATGTATTTTCAGGAATGTTTAGAAATAGAACATTTTGAGTGTTTGCTCTTACAAGCCAAATGTAATATTTTAACAATTTTCATTGCAAATAAATATAGTTATTGTGAAAATATGCATAGTTTTTTTGATATTTATTCATCTTTGTAATTTATTAGAGCCACCCAAGAAAACTAGTTTAATTTTCTCATAATCACACCCTCTTTAAGACCCCAACCATATTATCTTGCTTGGCCATTTACCTCATTCACATGCTTCTAAATGGTTGTTAACTTTTGCTAACATTCAAATCCACTCTTTAAAAGTACAGATTTACAGCAGTGAGTAGATACCAAAGAATGTTTTAGAGGCCGTTATGGCAACACAAAAGGCGTAGTCACAAAAAATGTTTGGACTGAGAAACAGCAACGTCATTGGAATAAATATGTTGTTTCCTAAGGCGACTCCTTTCTTGAAATGCAAAGTGAGAAGTATTTCCTCTGAACATGCCAAATCTTATACATTTAGAGCAGTTGTTCTCAAACTTCAGTGTGCATAGAATAATTTAGGGATTGTATTAAAACAAATCTGCAGATACCCTGGGATCCAATTCCCAAGTAATTCAATGGATCTGCAGTAGGACTCAATGATCCAGATTTTAACAAGCTCTCCTGAGAGATTCCCATGCACATGATCAACAGCATACTCATCTGGACACATTACTACATAGCCACATGCTATACACACAGGAATACAACTTGGCTATGCCATGTTTTCTTTCCTTAAACCATCTTGACATAGCTTAATACCACGTTTGGGCTCTTATAGTTATTTTCAGTTTCAACTCAAATATGATACTTAAACTTTTCACTATGAACTTAAGCTGGTAATTCTTACTGGATTATAAATGAAATCCCTCAGATTCAGAATTATAATATCTTCATAGTGTTCAGGACTACAGGCTGATAGCTTTGTCTGTATCTGGATTTTTTTTTAGTAGCCCTTGGGAAAGAAGCATGGTTTCATAGGAACATCAAAGTATATAGGACAAAGTCCCAGCTTTGTGGGCATTGCGATTCTAGAGGGGAAGAAAAGGTGTGTATGTGAGCAACTAAAATTTGATACAGCATGAGTCAAATAGTTGAATATCATTTCTTAAATCATGTTCGACATACCATTCATGTCCTCTGAATTGTTAACAAGTACTACAAGTAAAAAGGATTTCATGCCAAAAACATCCAAGAAATGATGGAGTAAACTTAGCTTTCCTTACTGTGGGACTTTTCAGAACCTGTAACATGTATTATCACTTTGCATGAGGAGTTATAATATAGAGTTTTATGATCTTAGTTAGTGCTGACGATTTTCACAGACTTGACTTAAAGCATTTGTGTGGATATTAGTGTAATATGTATCACAGCCTAGAAAATTATGGCTCAGGAAAATACATAGGCATTTTAAGGAAGGTGAGATCATTCCCAGTTAAGGTGTCCAGGGAAGGTCCCATGTAGATGTTGGCATTTAAGCTATGCTCAGTGATTATTAGCAATCCTTCCTTAGCAGAGACAAAATATTCATGAGAAAATGGGGGTTGATAAGTAGTTATCTTTCTTGATAAAGGATTCTATCATCAAGGAAAAAGCTTTGAATTTGACAACTTGGAGATCTTTAACCATTGAGACAGCAGTGGTTGGAGAAATGGAAGGGGTGGAAGCCAAATTTCACAAGACCAAGAATAAAGAGTTAGTGAGGAAATAGATTCTTAGGTGAATTTTGTAAAAGAAGATGGCAACTTGGTGTGGGTGGAAAAGTAGAGTAAGGGAAGTCGTTTTTTTAATGGGAAGAGGCCTGTATGTCTTATCTTAATGGGTAAATTTTTTAGGAGTATATGTAGAGGTTCTGTCTAAGTTGTTAGGGTCTGACTCAGGAAAATGAAAAGTTCATTCATTCATACAATCATTACTGGGTACCTACTGTGGACCAGCTCTGTAGGTTCTGTATACAAATAAAGGATCTAACCACAGACTGAGAAAAACGAAAGTCATGCTTGTCTTTTCCTTTGCTCAGACTTTATTAGTGTATCAGATTCAGCTCAATAATTCAAGTAAGACTAACAAGAAGGAATTTCTGAACTTAATTCATTTTCATTATTAATGAAGTAACATTTATTTTTAAGAGAAGTCATTGACATGTGGTGCCTGGGTGGCTCAGTCAGTGAAGTGTCTGCCTTTGGCACAGGTCATGATCCCAAGGTCCTGGGATGGAGCCCCGCATCTTGATCCTTGCTCAGCAGGAGGTCTGCTTTTCCCTCTGCCTCCCTCTCTCTCTGCCTGCTGCTCCCCCTGCTTGTGCTTGTGCTCTCTCTCTCTCTGTCAAATAAATAAAAAAATCTTAAAAAAAAGAAAGAGGTCTTTGACATATTTCTCCATTTATTAGACTAAAAGCAATGGAAACTCTCATATGCTGCTGGTGGGGAGAAAAAACATACATCTTTAGAACAGGTTGGCATTACATTTCTATTGTATTTTTATTTTATTACATTTTAAGATATTTTTCTATTCTATTACATTTAAAATTTTTTATTATGTTATGTTAATCACCATACATTACATCATTAGTTTTTGTTGTAGTGTTCCATGATTCACTGTTTGCATATAACACCCAGTGCTCCATCCTATTACATTTTAAGATATTTATAACTTATGACCCAGAGCAGTGGTGTCCAACTTTTTGGTCTCAGGACTCCTTTATACTCTTAAAAACCATTAAGAGTTTTGTTTACATGAGTTTTATCCATAGATATATAGTGTATTTGAAATTAAAACTAAGAAAAATGTAAAGTATATATTAATTCATTTGAAAATAGCAGTGTAAATGCTAACTGAAAAACAGTTTTAGTCAAAATAATTATTATTTCCAACAAAAATTTAGGGAGAAGAGTGACATTGTTTTACATCTTAGCAAATCTCTTTAGTGTCCAATTTACTAGAAGACAGCTGGATTCTCATATCTGCTTCTGCTTTTGATTTGGCACTGTATCACATATGATATAGTCTCTGGAAAATTCCACCCTACATTCACAAGAGACTTGAGAGTAGAAAGGACAAATAAAGTCTCAGTATTATCATGAAAATCATTTGGTACTCATGGATCCCTGGTAAGCATCTTGAGGACTCTAGGGGGTCCCTGAATCGCCCTTAGAGTCTTCTGCCATAGAGAAACTCCTGCACCAGGATGCAGATAGAAAGATGTTTAGAGCAGCATGTCCATACAGCAGGGGCTCATAGAAACAGCTCAAATGTTCGCTTAGAGTGGAATGGATAAACAGACCGTGTTATGTTCACACAGTGGACTGCTATGCAGCAGTAACAATGAATTAACTAGAGCTACGTGTACCAACATGGATAGAAATCACACATACAAATTCAGCAAGTGAAGCAAGTCATAAAAGAGTGCATACAAAGTGACTCCATTTGTAGAAAGTTCAACGCAGGCAAAATGAACCATAATGTTTAAGAATGTATGAATTAGTGGCAAAACTATAAAGAAAAGCTAAACAAGTAACGTCACAAATAGCAAGACCATGGTGCCTGTGGGGATCAGTTATGATGAGGGAAGAATAGACGGACTGGGTTGGGGTTCTAGCAGTGTTCTGTTTCTTGACCTGGTAGTGGTCACATAGGTGTTTGCTTTACAATTATTTGTTAATTATGTTAATATGTACAAGCAAGGTTTATTTACTTTGTCTTACTTATTAAATATTCTATAATTAAAAAATAAAAACACAAATAGAAGAGCAAACTTGGGTCATTTCTCTAGAAGTCATACACAGACACACATGGTTGTTTCAGTTAATTATTACTGTTTAACATACCACTTACCCAAATTTAGGAGCTTCGAACAACAATATTTATTGTTCTTCTAATCCTGTGGGTTTACCAGGTTTGGCTGGACAAGGGCTGAACTGTTTGAGGGTGCTGCTTCACTCACGTGTGGAGTCCTTCAACATGATGACTGGAAGAGTGAGGGCTGACTAGGCATCTTTCTTTCCCCAGGAGTCTCCCTGGCAGACTGAATTGCTAGATACTGTGGCTCAGGGCAACAGCCAACATTCCCAGATAATAAGCCCTGCTGTGCCAGTGGTTATCAAGCCTCTGACTGCATCATGCTTGACTATGTCTCAGTGAGCCCAGAATCCACATGGGTGTGGCCAATCTGAGGGCAAGAATACAAGCAGGGGAGTCATGCTTCACTGGGATCCACCAGTGTAACTATCCCACAACTGTATAAATATGCAGTGTGCACACACTCATGAAATTGTCCACCACAATTGTATATATATGCACTACACACACAGAGATATATACATGTATAAAATATATAAAGATATGTGCATATATATATATAAGTATAGCAAAGAGAGAAGTCTCAATGGTCTGGGGTGACCCCAATCGAAGGGAAGTGTATGGTTCGAATAATTATAACGTCCCACCCAAATGTAAGATTCTGGCACTTGTGATGTGAGTCACAAGTTTCCCTTTTGCATAATCACTGCCATCTCTATTCTCCTTAGTCCATGTTAACTTGACTAAAGTAACCAGTAAACAAATTGGGTGTTAAAAAACAAGCGACAGAAAAAAATTTGTGCCGAAAATCTGCCATTCCATCTGCACACTGACATGGCTATGGTCATCTGCAAATAATTAGAAAGCGTGATCAACCATCCATGCTGTATTGGTTTCCAGACTCAGAGGTTAATAGCAACTTCGTTTGACTTCTAATGGCAATGCAGTAATGACTTCTACCAGCCAGGAAGATACCGTAAATACCCAGTAAAGAACACACCAACTTTTGTCCCTGCCCTGACAGTGCACGGGTATGTCCTGTGGGCGGCGTCCTGGAGCACATGACTCCTGAGTGTCCCTTGTGAGATTTGGTGGAAGACACAGAGCAGGCAGGGAGGGATCCTTGAAAGGAAAGGCTCTGCCAACAAGCATGCTGATCAAATAGCTTTGGAAATGTTTTTTAGCAATTTGGCTGAAAACCTGCTCTAGTTTAGCATTTCTTGTAAGCAATTATGTGGTAGTCCTTTTTTTTTTTTATTGGGCCATAAGCTCTCAAAGGACAAGGACCGGATATTTGCTTTCTTTCTAATTCTTCCTAGAACCCTGAACTCATTAGTAAACTGTACTCAGTAGGTACTTAATCACTGTTGTTGACGGCCTGGCCGAACTGATCTCAAAATACAGAGACTTTAAGAGCATATTTAACCCAATATTTTTGTAGTTTGAAAGAGATCTTGTTTTGAGTTTGAGGTAGAGGCCCAGTTATTCCTCCTTTATCCCAAACAGCCCTGTGTCTACAACAGAAATTCTGCAGAGTAAATGTATATTTACAAAGGATCCTACTCAGCTCTTAGCATATCACAGACCCTCCTGTTTATACTCCTTCTCCAAGTCCTGGAGAACTATTCACACCAAAGAGGAACTATTCAGTCTATTGATGTGATTTGCAGGAAGCCTGGATAAGAGGAAACTCCTGTGTGGCTCCTGACAAGGTCTAGAATGCAAACAACAAAATTCTAGAGCAGATTTTTCTTCTTTTTTTTTCCTTTTTTTTTTTTTTTCTGAAATGCATTGACTAAAATCTGTATCCATATGCTTAAGGTCATTGAATGGGACTTCCAATTTCTCTGTTTGTTGTTGTTGTTGTTTTTTGTCATCATTCCTTTCCCTAAAGGGAGCCTCAATTAATGACTTATGTCCAGACTTTTCATTTGAAAATCCTGTTTGAAATGTAACTAATGATCCACGAATAGGCAATATTGAAGCATCTACTTGTTGAGTGAAAGTTGGATGATTACTTCAGATAGATGGGCAGTCATTTGTGTGCTGGCCATGGGTCAGATACTGTTGTTCTCAGTATCTGAGAAGGATGCCTAGAATAGAATGATCTATCACCATAAAGCTGCTCATTTCCTGGCACATGACTGCCTTAAAGAGTATTACATTTTCCTATGCCTTTCTCTCTCTCTTTTAATTTTGTAAATGGCATGGAGTGATGAGACTAAAAGCTTTCGCTCTTGGTTTTATCTGCATGTAGAATCATTTTCAGGAGAGGTTTGACTCCTCTATGCCATATGTTCCTGGCTACATCTTCCTTCTGAAGACTGAATTTTGTATCAAGTATGGATCTCATCCTAATGAGATTCATCTCTTATCAGCTATTTCCCTTCTTAAATCTAACACCTTACACCTCTTTTAAAAAGTTTTAAAGGAGCCTCTATAAGGAAACATGAAAATAACTCCTGAGAGTAAAAGAAACCCAGAGTACAGCACTATTTAACAATAGTGAGAGGATTTCTATTGTTCTGCCAGGAGGATTATCATGGCAACCATGCCAGATTCACATTGCCTTAATGCAGGGCTTGGTGATAGCTCTCTTCGGTAGTTGTTGCTTTCCATAATATGACCACAGTTGAATGATACATTAAGCACCCTTACCTACCAACATGGCAGCTGTGGCCAGCTAGGACAGGGAATGTTCTCCGGTCACATATTCTCAGAGGTGGGCTGCACGTTATTCACCTAGCGAGAAATTTGCCGAAAGATGTTTCCCAACCCTGTGTTCTCACTCCAGGGCACCTGACTGGCCTGAGATCCATGTGTGGACTCTTCTCTCTTCTCTGCACTGAGGCTCCTACTGGACAGAGTGAAACTGGATTCTACTTTCCCCAACATCAGAGCTACCTGTCCTCAAAGTTCCTCTGCTATTCAAGTTCTTAAAAGTTGCTTCTTACTTTTCTTCCAAGTATTTAACTGTTTGAGAAGAGTTTGTTTCCAAAAGTCTTATGTTCAAGGCACATACTAGTTTTAGGAAAGTACTTACTTCTTGGCCTAAGAAGTATGCCATGTATGAATGGAAAGGTAGGTGACTTGGGCATGATAACTGAATGGTCAGCAATAGTAAGCCTTTATGTCTCAAAATTAATATGTTTGTTAACTTTCTTTTTAATTTTGAGAAATGGCAAACTTCCAGGTTCTCTAGTTTTAATGTAAAAAAAAAAACTGCAGTGTTTAGAGATGCTTTAAAAATTTAACCAGTAACAGAAAAAAAAATCAGTCTACCTTAACCAATATGAAATCTTAATTAAATTGATTTCATTTGCCCAAGATGCTCACTTCTCTCTAGACACATCAATATTAACCAGTATTTTCCTAGACCAGAATGTGTTCCTGTTTTAAGTAAAAATAGACCCCCAAGTATCCTGTATAAGACACTTACAAACATGTGCATTTGCCATTCCTCAGACAAGGTCAAGCATCACTTAACCCATCCCACAGTAGCTATGAGGGTGAATTTCTTCTAGGAAGTTGACCCTCTTAAACAGTGATCTTATCAGGAGACTTTGAGCAACAGACAGACAGATCCTGTTTTTATCTTCTTTAAATTTTAGAGGCTTTTGAAAATATTCACTGCTGTAAAAAAGTTTCCTGACAGAGTTAGGAAAGGACATTGAGATTTTGTGCTTTAAAAAATTAAATGGTATTTGTTTTTCTTTAATTCAAAGGCAGGTGAGAAAAAGAAAAAAAAAAGCCATTTTGTGATAATACAGACCAAGGAACAGAGAAGAAGGAAATTGAACACACTTTTCCATTGTTTGTAAGTCAATATTTCATGCATGTTGATTTTTGAACAGAGGAGATTTTGACATGAGAATTAGTGGAGCAAAACAAAATCCTGTGCATATAAGAGAGCAGAGAAATGTTTATTAATCTTTAAGATCAGAGAAGTGCCAACGGGGATGAGCTATCATTTAGTTGGAAAGAGCACGAGGCTAGGAATTGGACAGACCAGCCTGCAAACCTAGCCTTCACTACTGGTTACCTGTGAAACTTTGGACAAATTATTTAACCTCTCTGCTTTCACTTCCTCATGTGTAACATGTGCAGAGTAATATGAAATCTACATCGCTTTTAGAATTGAATGAGATCACGCATAAAGCACTTAACACAGTGCCTGGCACAGCTTAAGGCTGCTGTTAGACTTTTTATTTTTCTCTTCTGGCAACAGATTTTTGTGGCTGTTTCAACAGTTTAACCCCACATCTCTACCAAGTTGCCAAAAGAGAATTTTCCATCCTTGCCCCTCTTAACCACACCCTGCTTTAATCATGAACCAGATTTCAGCACTACCCCTGAAAGGTCACCACCCACTACAGATTTTCTCTGTGTAGTTTTAAATTTCACTGTACCCATAAATGCTAAAAGTAACCTATCAGTCAAAGTGATACTTAGCACCTCTTATTAAGAGGTTGTACTGTTACAGTATGCCACTATAATCTAGAAAGGAAAAACATGTGATTTAGACATCATGAGAATGAAGGCATTCACAACACGTTCAAGACAATACTCCATGTTCTGTCAAGGAAGGGAGAGTTTATACCATATAAAACCATCTCTCCAAGGACTAAGATATCACAGCAACACCAGGATCACCTAACACCTCCAGGTAAGCTCAGTCTATCTACCTATCTATCCATCCATCTGTCCTACAAAATAGTTCCAATAGTCGAACACTGTACATCCTTAAAAATGTATCCTCAAACTTAATTGAGGTTTTATATTATTTTTATTTCAGATTTCAGTTTTGCTTATGAAACATACCACACCCAGTTTATAATGTAATTATCCTCAGAACATTGGGAACTTTAATTTTGGAATAGATCTTGACAATTCAGTTATTCTCCATCTGTATCAGCTCCGTCTTGTGCAATGATGGAAAACCTAACTAAATTTGGCTTAAGCAAAAAAAAAAAAAAAAGGTGGGGGGAGGGAGTGGTGGGAATTTTTTGTTCTCCTAACCAAAAAGTGTAGGGGTAGAACCAGTTTTAGCTACAGCTGTACTCAAGGACTCAACAGATGCAATAGACCTTCATTGCTCTACATCTTTCAGTTTTACCTTTTTTTTTAAAGATCTTATTTATTTGTCAGAGGGAGTGCAAGCAGGGGGAGTGGTAGGCAGAGAAAGAAGCAGGCTCCCCACTGAGCAAGGAGCCAGATGTGGACCTCATTCCCAGGACCCTGGAATCATGACCTGAGCCAAAGTCAGACGCTTAACTGACTGAGCCACCCAGGCGCCCCTCAGTTTTACCTTTTAAGGAGTGACTTCACTGTTAGGTTCCATGAGATGGCAAGAGGGCACATAACTCCAAGTCCAGTTGGCTCCAGATTTATATCCAACAACAAAGAGAGTTTCTTTTTCTCTCCTCTTCCTCTTTCTCTTAAGTCCTAGTGAAAGACTCGTTCCATGTGAAAATTCTGTGAACAAAGATGATTGAATGGATGCTAGGTACAAAAACAAGATATCTGGTAGAATGATTACTCCTCAAGTGATTCCAGGAAAGAGTAAAATCGTTATTTATACTGGTCTACCTTGCAACTATCACACTTTTATATGTGCTAGAATATTTAGAGACAACTCAGTCATATATGACCATCTCAGAGTATCTCATCACATACTATAAGCTTCTCACTATGTGGTAAGCAAGTGCTAGGGCTTGAAGAAACAGACATCTGTCCCACCAACTTCTCTAATACCCACTTCTTTATGGAAGGCATCAATTTCAGCCTTGTGTTAAGGGGAAATGGACAAGGAGATAATGAAAGCTCTTTTGGGTTTCCTATGTGAGGTTAAAAAACAAAACAAAAACAAATTGAAACTCACATCATTGAGATATATTAGATCCATGAAGATTATTCTCTCTTAAGTCCAAACTTATTCAGACCCAGGGCACACAAAATAATTTGGAACATTACTGCTCCCTTTTATTGAGAAAGTTCAGAGCGTATGAAACTGGCGTTGAGTGACCACTCAGCAGGTTCCTGGGAATGCTTCCTGTGACTTTAAGGAATCTCACAGAAGACAGAGATTTGCCTGAGATAGTCCATTTTGGACTCTGTATTATCTTCAGCCACAATTAATTCTTCCATTATTTTAATTAAAGTGAAGAGCTGTTGTCATTTTTTCTACTCTGATATACACTTGTAAAAGCCCTGTATTATTGGTTCAAATCTTTAGCCCTCACAGGGTTTCCTTTTGTTTTGTATAGGGCAGGGATTTAATAGCATTATTTAATCAGTTTCACAGTTTAAGCAAGCATTAGAAGAAATTTTAACTCTTACAAAGCATGAACTTCAAATACTTTCCTCTCTGTTCTTTTTTTGGGTGACCCATAGCCGAGAAGCTTCCCAAAGTCTCCACATCAAGAAAAGACAGAATTGGTGTCATTCCAAATATCTATGGAGAAGATCTGGCTCAGTGAAATCTAGTCTGGAATTAGAAATGGTGTCATGTTGCTATTTTTTAGCAATTAAATGGTTGCTTTCTGGTTACTAGGAAAATTCCCTTCAAAAAGTTTTTATGAAACTCGGTCATACTGCTTAATACTTGCAAAAAGCACACAGAATCCATGCCTTTGATTTTTATAGGCTGGACAAAGTTCCTTGCCATAGGCTGGGACCTATTATCATGGCTAGCAGAACAGGATCCATCAGCAAGCATAGGTTAATTTTGAGGCTGCTTGTATCACCTTTGTTTTTCCAAGACAATTCAGATTAGAGGAAGGTGGTCTGCCTGTTGTCTTTCTGGTTTCTTCTTCTTTTTTTAATAAATATTTTTTATTTAAATTCAATTAATTAACATATAATGTATTATTGGTTTCAGAGGTAGAGGTCAGTGATTCATTAGTCTTATATAACACCCAGTGCTCATTACATCACATGCCCTCCTTAATGCCTGTCACCCAGTTAACCCATCCCCCCACACCCCTCCCCTCCAGCAACCCCCAGTTTGTTTCCTATGATTAAGAGTCTCTTATGGTTTGTCTCCCTCTCTGATTTCATCTCATTTTATTTTTCCCTCCCTTTCTGGCTTCTTCTTATGAACTTGAAGCAGTGTGATAGCTTTTTAGTTTAATGAAATTTTATCATATTGGAAACCAAAAAGGGCGGGGGAGGCTTACCATTTTAAGAAAAGTAATGAAAACTTTTCTTTTTTTTATTTTATTTAAAAAATTTTAAAGACTTATTTATTTATTTTGAGAGAGAGAGAGCACAAGCAGGAGGGGCAGAGGGAGAAGGAGCGAGATTCTCTCTCTTTTTTTTTTTTTAAGATTTTATTTATTTATTTGACAGAAAGAGACAGCGAGAGAGGGAACACAAGCAGGGGGAGTGGGAGAGGGAGAAGCAGGCTTCCCGCTGAGCAGGGAGCCCAATGTGGGACTCGATCCCAGGACCCTGGGATCATGACCTGAGCCGAAGGCAGACGCTTAACGACTGAGCCACCCAGGCGCCCAGGAGCGAGAATCTCAAGCAGACTCCGTGCTAAGCACAGAGCCCGTGGGGGGTTCAGTCTCACCACCCTGAGGTCATGACCTGAGCCAAAACGAAGAGTTGGATGCTTAACCAACTGAGCCACCCAGGTGCCCCCAAAAAACTTTTTTTAAAAAATGAAAATTTCACATTTGCAGAGAGAAAGCTATCTGCTATTTTTATTTGTTAAAAGTGTCAAAGAATTTATCACAAAAACCTTTGGATCTTGTGCATGTGTGTGTGCTGTGTGTGCGCTCACGCATGCTTGCTCACATTAACTGGAGAAGGTAATTGCATAACAGGGGATTGGTATGGAGAAGAAACAATCAAGTTGATTAAACTATGGGATAAGATTAAGGGCAGGATGACTGAATTTAGGCTTATAGCAGGGCAGTTGATTGAGTAAAATTTGGAAAACTGCATAACCCTGACTATCTCCCAACTATTAATTTGTACCTGCTTCGACATGGAATGTTGTCATAGTCTTCCTTCGAAGATTTAACTCATATTAAGGTTAACGTGGAAATATTCCTCAACATTCTCCACCTTCAGGTGTAATCAGCCACTTTTTCCTCTTCTGTAATGGTCATTATTTTTTGTTTACTCACACAGTAAATATCCTCACAGTTAATATCTTCAGTGAGGGAAAAGACTTGGCTTGTTTACAGCAGAATTCTCTCTTGTCATTCAGTAGAACATGACAGGTGGTAAACCTGATATGTGTTTAATAAATAAATGTCTGTGTTCTACATGAGAAGATGCAAAACTCAGACACATCATGTTTATTCACTTGTTCAATTCTTTTTTTTTTTAAAGATTTTATTTATTTATTTGACAGGGAGAGAGAGCACAAGCAGGGAGAGTGGGAGAGGGAGATCGAGCTTTTGTTAGACATCAGAAGGAGGGAGATCAGGCTTTTGTTAGAAATCGGGCTCCCTGCTCAGCAGGGATGTGGGGTCGGTCCCAGGACCCTGGGATCATGACCTGAGCTGAAAGCAGACGCTTAACTGACTGAGCCACCCAGGCGCCCCTCTCTTGTCTAATTCGTTAAAGAGCAAATATGTTCCTGGCACTATTCCAGGTGACTGGGATACAGCAGTGAACAAGCAAGGAATCCTATCTTCGTGGAATTTATAGTCCAGAGTGGGAGACAAACAATAAAGAAACAAGAAAAATAAACTCTATGATATGTTAGATAATGACAAATCTTAAAGAGAAAAGTAGCAGTGGGAAAGGGGGGTAGGAGTGTTGAGATAGGCAGGCTTTAACATTTTACATGAAGTGACCATGAAAGAGGATAGTTAATGTAAGTTCCAGCTTTGTACAGTCAAGGTACAAGACTTATTTAAAGGTCATAGAGCATAATCCTTTAGTTGCTATTTAAGGAAAATTTAGAATACCTTATGTATAATTAATGACTCTTTAGCTAGGCACTTGCAGTGTTTTAAGTTTCATGGGGTGAGGAGCAAGAGCTTATTAAATAAATCCTTGGCTTTTATAAAGATTGCAAATAGAATTTTTAAGCAATTTAAGTGAAAATAACTTTTCCAAACAATTTGCAGCTGCGATCTAAATATAAATATTTGGTATGTATAATTAAAATCATTTTCTGCATCCACTAAATAGGTCCCCTGAGTGCCACTTTAGCAAGCAACATATTGTGAGCCTAACTCCAAATAGTTTGAGTATAGAAAAGTTATAAAACCTCACTTCTAAAATAAATTTAATTCAGATATTTCATTAATTCAAAGCTTTCTTACCAAGATCAATTAGTGTTATTTCCCTGAGCGGATTTAATTGGAACAAAACACACATTTTAGAAGGTATATTTTTCGTGTGCTCCAGTCTACCTAGCCGGAGTTTTGTGGCTATAAGGAGGTAAGGGAAAATTCACAAATTAGGCTTTTGTTAGAAATCAAAATATTCAGTGTCCTGCCCCCTGATGATGAGATTTGGAACATATTTGTTGAAACAGGAAGAGTAAGTTAGTTTTCACCTTTGTCTCAACATGACCGCATTTCAGTTTATTCCTGCTTCTGAGTAAGCACACACCCTGCAGTCGATCATTGCCTATCAGACCTTAGTAGCATTCACATCTCCCTGGTAGGTAAGTGTAATGCACAGTGGACCCTCCAACGATGAGGAGGTTAAGTCAAAGACCCATATATAACTTTTGACTACCCCAAAGCTTGACTGTACTGATAAGCTAATAAAGAGTCAATTGACACATACTTGGTGTGTTGTATGTATTATATACTGTATTCTAACAATCAGATAAGCTAGAGGAATTACCAAGAATATCATAAGGAAGGGAAAATGCATTTATAGTGCTGTATCGTATTTACTGAAAACAAATCTGCGTGTGAGTGGACCTGCACAGCTCAAACCCAAGTTGTTCAAGGGTCTACCAGATATGTAACTTGAGAACCCTTTCCTCTTTATTTCATTTTAATTAGTTGCTTCTCACCAGGTAATTGAAAACCAAATTGCTCCTTCAACCTAGTGTATATTTTGCCTTATTTCCTTGGCGCTGTGTGACATACTCAGCCTCAGGCTGTCTCTTATGACAATCCATAATGTCTGATTTCCTGAATATCTTCTCATCTCTGAAGTACACTTAATGACTGACCGATCTGCTGGATCGATTCCTGCTGATCTGCAGGCTGCTAGGATACCATCTATCCTTAGACCTTCTAGCCCACAGTGGATTTTTTGATGTTTTTGCTTTACTTTCATAGGAATGGATCCAATTCTTAGTTGTTCAAAAGTAAATTTTCAAGTGTGTGTCAGTTTTCCCAGAAATTTATTTTTTTTTCTTTCTCCCTTCTGTTGGACACTTTTTAACTTCAGGAGGAAACATTTACAACATTTTCTAAGAGACGACATGGAAAATGGTAGGAATTTACGGATAAAATGAAAATTTGGGATTATTGAAGGATTTAAATTATCAATGCTTTTATTAGTTTTAATTAATACAACTTATTAAGTTAATACTCTCTATCACTTTTTCAGGTGTTTCTAGTTTTTGTCTTCTTGTAGCCCAAATACACCTACTTCTGAAAAAAGGAGTTCTGGATATCCCAAGAATTCACTCTGACATGAGCAGCCCAACCTAGAGTCCAATCTCGGACATATGTAAAGACTGAAATCTGAAATAAAATTTGAAGGCATATTTACAGGCATCAACTTCCCCAATTTAACTTTAGCCCTCCCCACTTTTTACTGGCCTTCTTCTGGAAAGCTGGATGGCTCTCTGAGGATCAGGATAACTCCTCAAGTTACACTCTGTATGGAAGCTCTGGCAGTTACTCGCTGGTTTTATACGAAAGTTTTATTAAGTCTGTGCCAAATAGCTTCTCGTCATTGGATCAGCTAAAAATGTAAGTTTCTTGCTCAAGTGACAACTTTGTATTAAAAGTAGTATGTGTGTGTGTGTGTTCAAAGATTGAGAAAATTGCCCACAACAGATACTGGGTTTTCATACTAACACACTTCAAAGGAAAAGCTGCCTCCCAACTGGTTCTCATGTTTTTTTCTAATTGGTTTCTCATCAAAATGATTCAGAAAGCACTGCTACTGCACGAACAAGGACATGGGGTACTGATGACTCAAACCGGGTCATATAAGCAGGGGTTTCTCTGCAGGGCCCAGGGAATGAGCGTCCACTTGGAAAGGTTCCCTCCTATCAAGATATGTAGAAAGAAACACAGCGAAGACTGGTTATAAAAAAGAGAAACAGATTCATAAATATAGAGAAAAAACTAGTGGTTGCCAAAGGAGAAGGGGGTCAAGCAAAATGGTGAAGGGGATTCAGAGGTACAATCTTCCAGCTATAAAAGAAATAAGTCACAGGGATGAAAAGTACAGCAGAAGGAATATAGTCAGTAATACTATAATGTGCTATCATGGTGAGCATTCCAGTATAATTGTTGAATGCTGATATTGCTCACCTGAAACTAATTTAATATTATATGTCAACTACAATTCAGTTAAAAATAAAAATAAACTAAATGGAGATTGCATTTGTTTGGAGGCCCTTCTTAAAGTTGCTTTTAGCATTATGCCATTTGTATGACAATTACTAAGAATGAAATCCACAGAGCCTCATTCTTCTTCCCTTTATAAGAGTGGTACTAATGGACCCTAGAGGAGTGTCTTCTAAATTTTAGTAAAAATCAAAACTTTTTAATTGACAATTAAGACATCTGGCTATGACTATAAAAGTTGAGAAAAACATGTGATTCTAAACTTTCCAATCAGGACTGAACATGTTTGTTCATTTTTCAGAATTAGGTCTGATTAAAAATATTTCTAGTTGATGGAAATTTGAGTTGTTTCCAGTTTGGGGCTATTATAAATAAATCTGCTATAAACATTTGAGTACAAGTTTTGGAGTAGACTTATGTTTTTATTTCTCTTGAGTAAAAACAAAGAGTAGAATTGGTGGGCTATCTGGCAATGTGCATGAACACCAGTTGCTCCATATACGTGTGCTTGCCAACATTTGTTATGGTCAGTTTTTTAAATTTTTGCCATACTAATCTGTATGTATTGGTGTATTACTGTGGTTTTATTCGCATTACCCTAAAGACAAATGATCTTGAGCACCTTTTCCTGTGCTTACTTATCGTCTACATTTCTACTTTGGTGACATGAGTATTAAAATTTTGCTTATATTTCTATATTGTTCATCTTTTCAACACTGAGATGTAAATGTGCCTTTGTATTTTGCATTTTGTACAGATTCTTTGTCGGATATATTTTTCGAAAATATTTTCTCCTAGTCTGTGGTTTGCCATTTCATGTTTTAAGTACTGTTTTTAATGAGCAAAATTAATTTCGTTGGACTCCAATATATCAATTATTTTTTATCATTTGCAGATTTTTGGGGTCCAATCTAGGATATCTTTGTTTAGCTGAAGGTCACAAAGATTTGCTCCTGTGTTCTTCCAAAAGGATTTAGTTTTAGTACTTTAAGGTCTATGATCAATTTTGAATAAATTTTTCTGTATGGTGAAAGTAAGGGTCAAGTTTCATCTTTCTAATGGTAAATGTCTAATTGTTCTAGCACTATTTGTTGATAAAAAATATACTTTACCCACTGAAATACTTGGCACCATTATAGTCTACTTCTGGATTCTCAATTCTCTCCCATTGATCTATCTGTCTATCCTTTTATTAACACCGTTTTATCTTGAATAATGTAGCTTTATAGGCTTAAAAACAGGGAGTGTAAGTCCTCCAACTTGAGTTTTCTATTTGAGGTCCTCTGAATTTCCATATACATTTTAGAATTAACTTTTCAATTTCTACCAAGAAAAAGTATTTTGACTGGTTTGCATTTGATTTTTTAGAACAATTTGGGAAAAACTGACATCTTAATTTCAAGTCTTCTGATCCATAAAAATGGTTTATCTCCCATTTATTTAGGTCTTTTTAACTTTAGTTCTTAACTTTTTAACTTTTGGTGCTATAGTTTCTGATATATATGTCATGCACATGTTTTGCTAAATTTATCCTTAATTATTTCAGGTATTTAATGTTATTGTAATGGTAATTTTAAATATCACTTTTTAATTATATATTTATAGTATATAGAAATAAAATTGATTTTTGTATATTGATTTGTATTCTACAACTTTGCTAAGCACACTTACTATTATCTCGTACCTCTTTTTTGGCAATTTTTAAGGATTTTCTTCATAGACAATCATGTGTTAGCTGCTAATAAATACAAATTTACTTCTTTCTTTCCAATCTGTTTTTTTCTTTTATCCTTCCTTCCATCTTTCCATCTTTCCTTCTTTCCCTCCTTCCACTTTCATTTCCACTGTCTAGAACAATGATTCTCAGATTGGGAGGAATGTTGTTCCCACCTCAGAGGACATTTGGCAATGTCTGGGGACATTTTTGGTTGACCAAACTGGAGAACAGGCCAGTGGTGTCTATTGAGTAAGAGACAAGGTGCTGCTAAACATCCTAGATAGCCAACAGAGTTATTAGGCCCAAAACATCAGTAGTGCTGACATTAAGAAACCCCTATGGGTTTAGAATCTATAGTACAATGTTGAGTGCAAGTGATGACAATAGACATCCTTGTTTTGTTCCTGATCTATGGAAACAGCATTCAGGCTTTTTTACAATTAAGTCTGATGTTAGCTGAAGGTTCTCTATAAAGACCCTTTATTTTTTTTTTTTGAGACCCTTTATTATTTTAAGGACATTTTCTTCCATTTGCTGAGAATTTTTATCAATAAAGATATTGAATGCTGACAAAAGTTTTCTTCATCAAAGGATATAATTATATGTTATTTTTCTTTTTAGTCTGTTGATATGGTGAATTACATTGATTAGTTTTTGAATGTTGAACAAACCTTGAATTCCTGAGAAGAAACTACTTTGATCATGAAGTATTATTAATTTTATTTATTACCGGATTCCACTTGTTACAATTTTGTCAAAGACGTTCACATCAATGCTCACAAGGGATATTGATCTGTAGTTTTCTTTTTCTTTCTTTTTCTTTCTTTCTTTTTTTTTTTGATATGTCTTTTGTCTGGTTTTAGGATCAGGGCAATGTTGACCCATAAAATGAGTTAGGAAATGTACCTTCCTATTCTTTTTTTTTTTCCTTTGGAGAATTTTTCTAGAATTTATATTATTTCTTTCATAAATACTTGATAGAATTCAATTGTAAAGATATCTGGGCTGGAGGTTTTGGGGGAAGTCTTCTAATGTTTGGTTCAATTACCTTAATAATTAGACATTTGGTCATTTTTTTCCTTGATCAGTCTAGCTAGAAGTTTACTGATTTTATGGGTCTTTGGTTTTATTAACTTTTTTGTTTTTATTTTTTCAATTTCATTAATTTTGTTCCTAGTTATATTTTTTCTTCTGCTAGCTTTGGGCTTTATTTGTTCTACTTGTTTTTAGTTTCTTATGGTGGAAGCATTGATTATTGAGCTGAGACATTTCTTAATTTTTTTTAAAGATTTACTTATTTATTATTTTATAGAGAAAGAGAGAGAGAGAGCAAGAGAGAGCAAGCACATGGAGGGGAGGGGCAGAGGGAGAGGGAGAGAAAGAATCTCAAGCAGACTCCCCGCTCAGCGAGGAGTCTGAGGCAGGGATCCATCTCATGACCCTGAGATCATGACCTGAGCCAAAATCAAGACTCTGATGCTTTACTGACTGAGCCTTCCAGGCATCCCAGAGACCTTTCTTCATTTCTAATGTAAGCCTTTATTACTATAATTTTTTTCTTAAGCATTGCTTTAGTTGACTTCCACAAAATTTTTAACGGTTTTATTTTGGTTTAGTTGGCCTACATTAAAATGTATATATTTAAAGTGTATGATTTGAAACATTTTTAACCATGAAGCACCATGAAACCATCACTGCAGTCAAGACAATGAACATGTCAATCACTGCCAAATATTTTCTTATGCTCCATTATGCTCTCTCCCTTCTACTCTTCTTCAGTCTACCCCCACTCCTCCAGGCAACCATCTATCTGTTTTCTGTCACCATAGATTAGTTTGCTTTCTATACCTTTAAATAAGTAGAATCATACAATATGTACTTTTTTTTCTTTTTGACTTCCTTCACTGGATATAATTATTTTGAGATTTATTTATGCTGTAGTATGTATCAACAGTTTATTCCTTTTTATTGCTTAGTAGTATTCCATTGTGTGGATATACCTCAATTTGTTTATCCATCCACTGTTAACATTTGGGTTGTTGCCAGTTTTACACTATTACATATATGATTTCTATGAATATTGGTTTACATAAATTCTGTGAATATATGCTTCGTTTTCCTTGAATAAATACTTAGGAGTGAAAAAGTTAGATTTTTATGATAGATATATGTTTAACTTTTTAAGAAACTACAAATCTATTATCCAAAGTGGTTGTGCCACTTTACATTCCCACCTGAGGCCCATGAGGTTTTCATTTGCCTTATTACTATATTATTCCTGACATTCATATTTTATTTGTACAAGTTAACTGAAAAAAATCTTTCATGTATTTTACAATACTCAGGATTTCTGTGTTGACATTTCATCTATGGACTAAAGTTTTTCAAGATGCAATCACTCTTAGGGAGAAATTGAGCATGGTGTGTTTTTACTACAAATACAGAAATTGCTATTTGATTCAATTCTGTTCTGATGTCGAAGCTGAGATATGAGCCTGGAAGCTGTAGAAGCCATGTTTAGAGGTGACCCAAGAGCATAGGACTGGCATGCAGAGAAAGAAGCAAAAAGAGAAAAGAAGAGAACAGAAGGTGGAGGGAAAACAGATTGATAGAATTCAAACCCCTGGCTTCAGGATTTGGTTACATGAGATAATATATCTCTCTTTTTGCCTTAAAGAGGTATTATATGTCATCCCTGCCCACATATTCTAGTGGATGAGACCACAATAACACAGCAAAAACAATATGCCATACAATAAGAGAATAAGACAAGACATAACATATTGCATAATATGCATAATAACATAACATATGTAACATACATAACAAGACAAAACATATTTTATACTTCTACTATATTACTTCTAAAGCTGGGGCTCCTGCTCAATGTGACCACCAGTATCAGGCAGCTGTGGAAGAGACTCCACTGTAAGCGCTGGGGATATAGGGAAGCTGTATAGATTTTTTCTGTTCTGAAAGTTTCTGTTTAAAGAAAGTTCTGAGGCTCACCTATCTTTTAGACCTCCACCTGGTATCCTCTACCATCAGTACCTCCTTTGTCTCTTGTGTGTTTCTACAGCAGAAAACTTGTCTTATTCCTCTCCAAGAGCCTGCAGGAGATCTGTGAGGAATGGTATTTGGTATTGGATGGTATTTGGGCAATGGTATGTCTGCTTGTAAAATATTTGTAGTTTTATGCATTATTTACTTTATGCATTATTTACTTATTTTAAAACCCTCACTTGGGCTTTGTCATCATTAATAAGTTCTCACATGTTTTTTGAGTTTTTAAGTTGAAAAGGTATCATGTTAGACATGTTCATAGACCATTTGGAGCATTTGAAAGTTTTTCACAGATAAAAGATATTAAAACATTAAGCCTTTCTCTTTTAATGAATAAACAAACTGATTCAAATCAATCTCTGTCTACCTGGGGCAGTCCTCTTATCCATGAAGAAACTTCCACAAATAAATGGTATGGTCAAGAATCTCTTACTTAAAAAGAATTGTCGGGGGATGTGGGTGGTTCAGTCCGTTAAATAACTGCCTTCAACTTGGGTCATGATCTCAGGGTCCTGGGATCAAGCCCCGCATCAGGCTCCATGCTCAGTGGGGAGTTTGCTTCTCCCTCTCCCTCTGGCCCTCTTCCTTGCTTGTGCTCTCTCTCTCTCTCTCTCTCTGTCTCAAATGAATAAATAATCTTTAAAAAATAATAAAAAAGCATTGTCATGGTATAAACAAATGCAGACTGAAAAAATCTATATGCTTTGGGGCAGCTGGGTGGCTCAGTCCGTTAAGCATCTGCCTTTGGCTCAGGTCATGATCCCGGGGTCCTGGGATGGAGCACTGTGTCAGGATCCCTGCTCAGCAGGAATCTGCTTCTCCCTCTCCCGCTGCTCCCCACCCCCCACTCATGCTCTCTCTCTCTTTCTCAAATAAATAAATAAATAAAATTTTTAAAAAATCCTATATGCTTTGAAATCTGATTAACTCTAAAATTACCTCTGTTTATGTTTAGTCCTGAAAAAAAAAAACCCAACCTTCCCCCCACCTCCCCAAAAAAGGCACTTAACTTTTTGGTTACCAAGGACTAACACTTTTCTCTAAGGCTCTTTCTCCCCTTCAAGGCTAGACAGAGCCCTGTTAAATGGATATCACAGAATGCTGACAAGATCTGCATTTTCACAATCTGGAAACTCCTAGAAGATAGACTTTTTGATATATTTTTTCTCTCAGAAAAGAATTTAGTCATATAATTAACTATAAATGTATTTATAGTTCATGGATCTTGTGGCCCATTGGTGTGATTTAATTTGATAAATATTCCACACAAAATCCAAGTAGCTAAGAAACTGACTAAGGTAATGTGAGCGATGGAAAACTAAGGGTAATTTTCAAGGTGATTGAACTTACAGAGTGGATAAACTTCAAGGCAATAACAGAGAAGCCATGCCTAGAAGAGCAATGTCTGGGTCTACTTCTATCCAACCTGACCAAGGCAATCAAACCAGAGCTTTACCAGATGCCTACAGATTCTGAATAAATTGGCAGCTACCCAGTGCTTCAGGGAATGAGATGGAGACTAGGGCATTTTTTGATAAAAATCCATCAGAGAATTCTACCCCAGCTGCATTATATCTCATGCAAGGGAGACATCTTGTGTTCCATTAAGCCCAGAGATTTTATTTTTAGTAAGGATAGATGGAAGCTTTTCCTCCATTATCCCAGGTGATCTTTTAGAAGGCAAATTTATCTTGAAGAGCCAAACGTTAATCTATACTCAGGCACACACTTTCACCTTGGAATTAAAACGCTTCAACCACTTTGGCTATGGATGGAATTCTTCTGTCTCCTATTTTTAGAAGTTTCAGATGTGAACAATACAAAGAGTACCCTAAAATAGAAACTTTAAAGAGAAGAGCTATCAATTAGACCAAGTTAGATCTAATGAGTTTATGTAGCTGGTTTTAAATTCAACAGACACTAATTGAGAGTCCACTTAAGTGCAAGAGTTAAGGTGCTGAGGGAAAACTGTGGTCACTATTGCTTTAAGAGGGTTTTCCTCTAGAGGAAAACAAAGGTGGGTTTTTAATAGGATATGTAGCATGATAGAAATTAGAAGAGAGTGCAACAAATACTGGAGGAATGTTTTACAGAACAGATTTCTGAATTTCCCATGCTTTGTCTATCAGCTTCGGCAGAGTGTGGAAAGCCAATGACTACTCCTCCGAGGGCAGTTCTGTGTGAGAGTATGGAGGGTGTTCTGGCAGCGCCCAAGTCACTCTCTCTTTCACTAGTTCCATGGAATGTAAAATGAAAAAGCAACTTGGATTCCTATTTACAATTTTATCTAAACGTGTTCTGGAAGAGAAAGCTAGTATACGAGTCAGTATAAACACACTGAAGGCTGAGAAGTGAAAAGAGCAGAAATGCAACTGGAAAATAATGGACCCAAGGTTCCAAAAGGAACCCTCGGGGACTATCCAACCCTAAATGGCAATGGGGGAAATATATGGCAATAGAATTTGACACGAAGCCTTTGGAGCTTAAGTTTTAAGCAAAATGTAAACCTTGAAGACGAAGTTCTGCTTACAGAAATCTTATCTTGTGGTGAAGTGTTGTGCTGGACCCAGAAAGCTTTAACCACTCACTGACATGCTAGGGAGACTTTCTGGCAGGGTGTGACAGTTTAGAGGTGGCACAGAAAGCCCTGGTATGTTTATATAGTCATGTCCAGTTTACCTGTGTCAGACAAGACTTTGACAGGCTGAAGAGAAGAAACTACACGGGGTCACCAGTTAGCCATGCTGCTGGAAACACCACTAGCCTGGCCAGCCAAAGGAAAACACATGTGCCTGCCAGAAGTAACAAAGTAATGGACTTTCCATGAAAGCTATCAGTTCTGGATGATTTGGTATTTTTAGAGAAAAGGCTTATGTATAGTAAGTACCATGAACATTAAGACCTGAACTGCTGTGGGGGTTGCTGGTGAAGAAATGAAGTTGTGTTCTCAAAGGGGCACTAAGGCACAAACATTGGGGAAATATACAATCACCTACACTTTAAAGCATGCAATGTCCAAGTCTAGGGATTCCTTATGGCACCGACAGGCTCTGAATGCCCATAGTTTGGAATAAGAAACGCGTGCTAAAGAAATATAAATATACTTTACCTACAATCTATGCCTGTACTTGCTGTACCTTAGAAATGGAAAGACACAATGTATAAAAGATTTTCACACACATTAATAATCCCCAAGGGTCCTTGGCCAAACAGTCTTGAGCCGGGATCTATAGTTCACTATGGTCCCATACATTTCCAAAAATTTCCTTAGGGCCAATTTAACACTTAGATCCTAGAGTTTCAGATTTTTATTAAAGTAGGTTTATTGTAGCTTATCAAATAAGGTCATAAAATTTCTCAGAGACACAAGTAGACTCAATATTTTGAATAGTACCTAGGGCTTAAAAACAAAACTTCTTTAAAAAACTGGCAAATATCAAGTATAAGATTGTGAATATGGAACTTCATATTTCTCCAAACCTTAACACAAAATCTTGTACAAGGTTATTACCTAGAAAAACTCAATGTACTGATACTTTTTTTGAAAAAAATTTGAAAATACTGAATGTATTTTTTCATTAATTAGTGAATGTTATATAAAAACCAGTATTCTTAGTAGTAACCTATTTTATTTCTCCTAGGACTAGAAGCATCACTTAATCCAGGAGTGCCAGATGTCACCATTCAATAAAGTATTCAGCACACTACCTGTCTGAATATTCATGAACCCGGATGCCTGGGAAATGGCAGATTATAGATACTCCTGTGAAATCATATGGCGATAACTATTCAATGTACATTTTTGGGAAAACTAGTTCCAGGCTTGAGTCTGATTTTACTCAGTATTTCACTGCAGGTGCATTGCCTCACTTAACACACAGTTTCTTATTAACGCTGGAAAGTTTGAATTGTAATCTCAATTTTTTTCTCTCACATAAATCAGTTTACTTGAATCTAACAGAGGTATCACCTGCCCCTTCTCAAACAAAACAAAACAAAATAAAACAAAACATCCTGTATAGTTTCCCCATCATCGATAACTGACAAAAGTAAAATCTATCTCCAGAAGCCATTCTCTTAAATTAATGTCTATTTTCTGTCAAAGTAGAATGGTAAATTATGAGACGCTATTAGATGGGATATTCCAAATGAAAGAAGAACAGATCCTTGCCATAAAAACTTAATGTAAAGAGCCATTAGTGAATGATTTGAAATACTATATACTTACAGTTCAATCTTATATACTTATATTTCAATTCAGTATTGGCCCTAGATTAGTATTTGATATCCCAATGTAGCTATCAAACTGTCATTGCAAACCTAGGAGAATGGACTATTGAGTTGAAGTGAAGAAAGCAAAAAGTGGTTTTTGTGGCCACACTGTTCAAAAGATTCTTATTGCTTTTGGAATAAAATCTTAACTCTTTACCATGGTCTACAGCCCTTCATGATGTAGCTTTTGTTGGCTTCCCCAGTGTCCTCTGGTCTGCTCTCTTCCCTCTTCAGGATGCTTCAGCCACATGGCTTCCTTTAGGACACGCAGATCCTAAGGTTCTGTTTTAAGACTGTCTCGTGTAGTTCTCCGTCTCCCTCCAAATTCTTTCTGTGAGCCCCCATCCCCCGATCTTCCTGTCACTAGCTCTGTTTCATCTCACATTTTCCTCCACCCCCTACAATGGAAGTCTCTCTTGAACACCTAATTCAAAGGAGATTTCTAGTATCCCAGTCACTCTTTAGCATCTCTCCCTGTTTAATTCCTTTATTTTTCCTCACAAAACACATATTATGAAGTAATATGTCAAAGTAACCTTGTTTACTGGTCTGTTTTCTGTTTCCACCAATGAGATGTTAACCAAGCTGAAGGCAGAGACCTTATCTGTCTTGTTCATTGCTTAATACTGGCATTTAGTACCTGGCATATAGAAGGTGCTCAACAAATAACTGTAGTCAAACAGAAACCAAAATAGATCAAATAAAGCTCTGTTATGAGTAAGTGGATCCTAATGTTGAGCCTATGAAGATAAGACTTCGGGAATCCAAGCAAGGATAGCCTATATTCAAGCCATTAGGGCACAATGCCCAGCTTTAATGTCCACAAGTAACCTTCTCAGAAGTTCATCTGACCCAACTAGTCTTCACTTTTCTCACCCCTATTTATCACTCATACCAAGCCTTTCATCTGGCCTCTCCTATAATTCCTCTTGGATAGTCTGGAAATAACACATGGAAACATGGATTCTGTCCATGGGAACCAACACACAATTAACCACTCTTCCACCAAAGCTCCATTTAGTCTCCAGTGTGTTTGGACTGGCTGTTTGTCAGGGCACAAGATGTTGGTCACTCTCAGGACAGGAGCTTTGCATCCAATTGTTATAGTTGTGTCTTAATCAGTGGCTCTCTTTTAAGTGGTTAGAGCTGCACAGTATTTGGCTTAAACCACAGGCTGTAGGAAAATGGGAGGATGGGAGGTCAGTCAATCTGTGGTTAGATTCAAAATGCCTAGGCCTAGTAGGGACTGATTGAAAGGAAGCTGTGACAGGGGCTGGAAAACGCAGAGCAATTTAGGAGCTTTGGGGTGGGAGGAAGTTGGGGGGGGTTTGTTTCTGACCCTGTGGCAACAACCAAGGGAAAAAGAAGAAGAGTATGCTGAATGGATAGGAGGAACTGACTGCAAATCACATGACTTGATGCATGTATTACTTAATTTTATTGGAAAATATTTTAAGGTAGATAAGGCTTGAAGGGAGAACTGTTAATTTTTTATTCTCAATCAAAATAGTTTGATAATACACACACAAAGGCTGTGGAATCCATGACCCCAGCTGCTGGGCATCACCAACTGCCAGAATCATAAAGGTTACCCTTCTTACTTCTACACATCTTTCAGAGTTAATACATACAAGCATATAACTTGGTGATTCAGCTATGATGTGACAACAGGATTGGAACCAAGAGTGAAATCATGTTGGTCTTTGTTCTAAAGCTTTTTTTTCTTGTTTTCTTCTCTCTCTTTCTCTCTCTGTAGTCTCTTTAAGAGAATTTGATGATCGAACCTCAAGTGTGCTTGTTCAATTATTGTGATGTGTTTATGTGTTTCCCCTAAGCAAGAGAGGAGAGTGGTTAAGTACTAGACATGCAAGAAAATTTTGGTTTTCTAACACCCAAGTGGACTCTATTCTTCTCATTATGTACTGTGGTAAGGAAAGATGAAAGCCATCTGTTCCCCATTCAATACTCATGTTCTTCTTGATCTGCCTCTTAAAATTACAGTTATTAGGAGGTTCTGTCATCTATTTCCTGTTTGCCAAGACACCTGTCATAGGAGCTTTGCATTCAGAATCAATAACTTAGTCTATCAGAAGACACGCAGCTTTTCTGGACCATTCTTACATATAGAAGGTTGATTATTGGATTATTGTCTTTGTCACTCATCTTCCATGATCTATAAAATGGTAATATTATCATCTACCTTGTGGGCTTGTTGTGTGACTCAGGTTAATTTATATGTATAAAGCACTTGGGAAACAGTACACAATACGATGAATATAAGCAGGATTTAAAGAAGTTTCTGAGTGAAACATGGGAGTGTTTTCTACCAGAGCTTACCAAAAGGCTCCATACAGTCACACTTACTAATTTAGGAGCTTCTTCTTGTGTTGGTAAAGCACTTACACACATTTTATATGGACTATATAGCCTATTTCTCCGTCAAAAGTTATATATTGCTTTTCTAACAATTATGAACTTTAATTCATAATGCCAGGGTGATAAGTGGTATATACGTTTATTTCTTTAAATCTAATTTAATATGTTCCAGTCAGGATGGTGGAAAATTAAAATCCAGCCATTTGCAATGTTGATAGGGGATAGTGAGAGAGGAAATCTCTCACCCTCTCTGGTATCATTCAAGAACCATTCTTTCTGTAACTTTCAGAGTATCTGGTTGTCATTGGTCAACACTGGTCATCATTGATATGTTTGTTGTTCAAGCACATTTGTGCTCTTGAAGGTAAGCAGCCCTGCTACTTCCATGTCAGTCTTGGGTTTTAGGGTTTTTTCTGAAGCTGGGCACCTTCATATATCTCAAATCTGACCTATCTCAAACCCTCTCCTTAGGTATACTACACAAGTTACTTTCACCTCCCTGGGCCACTGGAAAGGAAGAGACCACTGATTGTGGGAACAATTGTCTAAACTGAGCCAGAAAAATGGATATCTTGTAGTTGAATATGAAGTTATACTAGCTCAGCCATTTCACCAATTTACTGAACACTTTCCCAGGTGTTTTGGGGTTTACAAAGATGAAAGACAGTGTCTCTGACCTTAAAGATCTAGCAGATTTCAAAATCTTTCATGAAGTTCATCAAATTTAACCCTTGAGTTAAGACCATTCTCTGAGGTGAAAGCACGGGTGATGTTCCATATTCCTGTTTGAAAGTTGAACAAACTGAAACTCAGAAAGGCAACCTGATTCACATAGTATCATATCCAGTTAGGGGAAATGCTGGAAGTACACCCAAAGATTCAATTTCAGCAATCTTTTACACTACTCCACTCTGATTCTGAGTCCAAGGGATTCCTTCAGAAAGGAACTTAGAACGGATTTGGTCTATCAGCCAACAGGAGGGAAAAATTTGAGTTTTTGGGATCCTTCTCTATAATGATACAATAATGGATGATGCCCAGCTTCACACCTTGTAAACATGGCACTGCCTAATCATTGTCTGAAAAGATGTAATCAGTGACAGTCCCCATCATGATGGTATGGAAGGAGCTCATTCTTTGGAGTGGGCAGTTCTCAATTCAAATACCAACCCCCAACAGCTCAAATTTGACATTAATCTCCACATGCCTCCACTTTCTGAGAAGTTCTGATGATCTATCTTGTAGTACTGGTAGAAGAGGTGAGTGAGATAGCTCATTGAAAATATATGACCCTGTGTCTGGCACTCTGATCCAGGGGAGATTCTCCATAAACCTTAACCACCTCCATATGCACACTAAACAAACGTTTACCAAGTACTTATTGCCAGGAGGTAGAGCTACAGGTATAAATAGCATCTAATCCCTTACTCTTAAGAATTTGCTTCTATGCCACTTGGTAGTGGAGGAGACTGCTCCCCTAAAGTCTTCCATTTGGAGGGAGAAAAGGAAGGCTGGGAGATGGGAATGTGGAGCAATCCTTCTCCACTGTCACCTCTCGAGGTCAGAGGAAGTGAGGCCAAATTCCCTTTTGGATTTCATTCCACGGGGCTGAACGGTGGGCTTGTGGCTGGGAATGGGACACTGCCTTACTCTTCTCAGATGCAGCTGAGAGAAGGGAACTCTTATTTCCTATGTCTTTTGTTCCCTGACATTTTCAATTTCCATCACAGGAGCGTTTGCCAGTCATCTGCTTTGCCTTTATCCCAAAATTAATTTCCTGGGAAGGTGCAAGATGCTGTGAACATCTGGCCCAAACGCTCAGGGCTGTCCTTCCCAATTGGGCGTTCCTTGTATGATGCAGTTGAGTGGCAGTGCTATCTTTGCCCTGAGACAGTAAGACACAGGACCCAGAGTGGCCCACATCTGTCCAGGTCCCCTTTTCCTTCTCCAAATACCTAGAGTATGTTTCATACTTCACCTGTCATTTTGACCTCAAATAAATCTAACCTGGTTATGACAGAAGAAATGTGCTGAGATTCACTGGGGCACTTCTCTTCCTTTCCTCCGGAGAGTTCAGACAGAGAGCTTCAAATAGACCTCAAAAGGACTCTTTCCAATTCATTGTGTGTACCCAAAAGTAGTGACAGTAGTAAAGCATCAAATAATAAATACTGATGTGTGTGTGTGTGAGAGAGAGAGAGAGAGAGAAACAGAGACACAGAATTAAAAGCTGTCATGATTGCCCTGTTTCAGAGTACAGGCATTTTTACTTAAGAAATTTCAAAAAGTACTCCAAAATAAATGTGAACACGTACACTCGGAGTGACCAAAACATTTTCTCAGACTACATGTCTCCTGAGGAAAATGTGGAGATTTTGCTTCTGGCCAGACTGGAACCTTTCCCCATGCCCACCTCACTCTGCCAAAGCTTTGATCCTAAATAAACACTTCAGGATTCCAAACTCAAACCCACAATAGCAGACCTTGTGGTAGATGTATTTCACATTCATGATATTCCTAATTCACACCAATTCTCTCAAACCACACTCAGTACGACGTACATACCACACGTCCATTCGCATTTTCCTTTTCACCAGCCCTAGTCCCCACCATGCCCTTCATAAACTCCTTTGTTTTGTTTTTAATCAAACTTGCTCCACATTAACCAGGCTTCAAGAGCTCCTAACATTTTAAATCTCCTCCAAACTATTTCCCACTTAGACTGGAAGTGAGATGGAATTTTCCCCAGCGTCAGAATTCCAAGATGAATCTCACACCTTCAACCACGCTGCACACGACAACGACAACAATGCTTGGAGTCTGTTACCTTCCCTAAAGCTCAAAGAACTTTTAAAAATCACATACTGTGTTTCCATAGCATTATTCTGAGTAAAGAGAGGGGAAAAAAAGTTTTCTCGTTGGGCAAACAGCAAAACCAGGGTAAGCATCAAGTAGCATACCCGAGACCCCTCAGCACGGTCCAGGAGGAGGCAGGACAGGGAGAAAACCTGCTGATTCTCAAAGAGGATGGTCTGTGTGTTCCAGGCGCAATTCCTTGGACTCCTTAGCATCTCAGTTTTTACTGCTCTTTACGACCATGCATTTTGTTGTTGTTGCTGTTCTGATTCTCAGATGGATGTTTAAATTATCTTAAAATATTCCCTCCTCCAAATCATTTACACACTTCCCACCCTCCAAACACATAAAAGTTTCCCCCACCAGACTGCTAGGGCTGTTCCTGAAATTCTTAATATGAGGGTTGGAGATGAGGGAAATTTCCTGCTTTTTCCTCCACTGCTCTCTTCTCCTGGGAAGAAAACCGATATTTATCAATTGTCTCATGCACAATATATTTAATTTTACTTTGGTATGATCTCCCCTTAGAAGGATTAAGTGGATTCTTTATTCTCACAATTTCCAAGATGCAGGGCTGAGCTGTGAACCACTGAGGTCTCACCAATTCCAAAATCTGTATGTTATTTCTCTTTTTTCCCTTCTAACTTTGTTCCTACATTTATTTTAAACATATTTAGGTCATACTAATCTATTTTGGATAGATGCTCAAAAAATGGGACCAAATGAGTGTCTTTATCCTTGTTATGGACATTGAGACTTTAAAGGTTTTTTTTTATTTTCTTTTTTGGTTTTCCTAAACATTTTATTTTCTTTTTCTTCTCTTTCTTCTTGTTCTTTCTTCTTCTTCTTATTCTTTCTTCTTGTTCTTGTTCTTGTTCTTGTTCTTGTTCTTGTTCTTCTTGTTCTTCTTGTTCTTCTTCTTCTTCTTTTCTTGTTTTGTTTTGTTTTCCTAAGCATTAAGTTGGCTGAATTAACATTCTTATTCCAGAGGCTGGGGATAAGGTGAAAGCCAAGAGTCTGACTTATTTCTTCAGGGATTCATTCAAATCATACAAAACTATTCACTGACTTGGCCTTTCCCTCCCAAAGACCCTAATTTAGAGTGATTTGATTTCATTACTGATGATAGGAAGAGTTTACTGTGTAGAAACAATCTATACGTTCCCTTGGAGAAATATGAAAGTCATCACCAGCTGAGATGACCCATGAATAAAATGGGTGAAAAGAATTCTAAAGAGGAAGAATCTGTAAGAGAGATTATTTTTAGAGAGAAAAGACGATTGTTGGAGATAATAACATGTCTTAGGCTAGATATGTCATTTGGTCTCCTTACATAGCTTCTACAGGATGCAAAATACATTTTGTTTTTCCGCTTAATCTGACATACATAATCATTATAGAAAAAAATATGTGTAGACTAAAAAACAAATAGAATAAATACACATAATTCCATTCCACCCACCCAGATATAATGACAGATAGACACCATGATGTATGAACTCCTAGTCACTTTCTTTGCACATATAATTTAACACAAATAGAATCATAGCATAATATATCTTTGAAATTTGCATTTTCTCATTAAAATTATGAATTTCTGCTAATATTAGTAAGGAAATATTTGTAACAGCATAATTAAAGACCTTATATTATGATATTGTGTGCTATACCATCACTTACTTACCCTGTCCTTTAGCATTAGACAATGGTATTCTTTCCATTTTTTCAATTTTAAATAATGAACAAAGAATGCCATACAAAAACCTTTACATTATGGGGAAAAATGAGAGATGGTAACACATGTTTGGAAGTGAAATATGCATATTGCTGTATGTATTTCTTATTTTGTAAATTGCTTATCATTTTCTTTTGACCACTGTTTTCTACACTACCGAGTACTAGTTGGTCACTTACTGAACTGTACAAACTCGTATTATTTTTAATTCAGTAATACATTATATGTTGCAAATATTTTTTTCTAGTTTCTCCTTTTTGCCTTTTAATTTTTCTTATGGTGTTTTATGTAACAAACTAAAATGACTACATTTCATGGTAGTCAAATTTATCAGCATTTCTTTATTTCCTTTTTCCCTTTGACTTCAGATTTAGACTGTCTTGAGGATTTTAAATCAACTTTGAAGAAGTCCAACTTATGATACATAAGCTCTCTAGAAACACATTCAGAATTTCCATGCATGTCTATTTATGATACTGGTTCTCAAACGATGCTTCCACGTGATCCCACTTTTTTCATAGTTTCAGCCAAGGTGTTGTGCCATTAAATATGAATAATAGCCGTCTCTCCAGTTTTCCAGAAAAATTAATTCAGTGGAGTATCTTTCAATTCTAAGTTTTTCCACCACATTTTTATAAAAAAGTGTTTGGTTATAGCTACTTGTTGTCTTTATTGCTATCTAATAAAACCTGGTGTCATATTATATATTCTGTTATTTTAAATTTAATACATCAATATTAAATGGTGTTGTGTAAAGATCACTATTACTTCCAGATGTTTTACTAACTGACAAGTTCAAGGATCTCTAGTGTATGGTGTGTGTTTGCTTCAGTTGAAAACTAAAGGAGAGATAAGGTTCATTACACAAATTAGAAAAATGAAGACAAAGAATTTTGTTATAACTGCTGATCATTCTTACTTCTTTAAAAACCCTATGCTTTGATTACAAATATCACAGACACACACATTCAATGAATTTGATTGCCACACTCTTGTAAAATTATAATTTTCTGATGGGCTCAAATAACTTTCCTAAAGGAAAGACACTTTTTTTTCTTTAACCACAAAAATTATTATTCTTGACATTAAAAGTATAAATGGGACAAGGAAATTTATTCCTTGTTTTTTAATGCTTCCAGAGGCAGTCTTTATTGCTGTACTGAGTCTGTGAAGAACATATACAAAGGCACCCCTCAACTGGCACTCACAAATAGAAGCTTTGAAAATACGCACCTATAAAATGTATGCATTTCCTGAACTGGTAGCTGCTTTATTCAACAGACCATTAAAAGCCCATTTAGAGGGGCTCTCACAAGCTCATGTGCACTACAGGTACTTAAAGCTGATGAAACCAACATAACAAGAAACAAAATAAAACAAAAAGTTGGACCAACATCTACTAAAATTTACAGAGAAAAAAAAGCTCTTTCCCCAGACCTAAATTTCCTCCAACACTAACACTCTTATAAAGAACAGGTAATGTGACAAAATTGCCCCACTTCCAATATCCCAGCCAAAAATCCAACACCCCTCCTCCCCTCCAAGTATCAATCATCAGCCCAGGCAAAGCAAATGAATTTTTAATCAATAACAGCTACTGTTTCTTGTACAAGGACTGTTTATGATTTAAAAGGGGGAAAAATTAAATCAATCCTGATGTGAATGTTTTCCCTCTTGAAGAGAAAAAGCAACACCCTGTGTCAAAGACGGGGGTGTAGTTTCACATGTTTTAAGAATATATTAAAATAAAATAAATTTGAAATTGCTTTTGCTCTCATTAGCTATAGACAGAAGAGTGACTACATAGGATTGACGAGTCATTTTAGGCAAACAGCTTCAACCTCTGTCTTCACACGATTGTATTTCCTGTTTACATTCATACATTAGTACGGATTAATAGAGCTAGAAGGGAATTTGGGGAACATCTGTCCAAAGATGGCTGCTTTGGGAGCCCTGTCACTGGAGCTGTTTAGGCAAGAGGATCAATCAGCTGAGAAGTCATAGAGAGAATTCAAACAACAGGAAGTGTTTTTAGATTATATTGGTGTGTGAAACTGATCATATATGGAAGCCTAAAATGTGGAACCTACAAAAGTAGATCTGCTCTGGATGAAGATTCTTGCCCCTCTCCCTGTCTGTATCCAAAAGGCAACCCTTGCCTGGAATCTCCAGGATTTTGCTAAAAAGGTTTTAAAACCCCAGTACCAGACACCTTTAAGGACCGCCCCCCCCAGGTGTTCTGATTTTTCCCTCAATGTTCCTTCCATTCCTCTAGGCTACATCCATGTAGGTCCGACTAAATGCCATAAATCCTCATAATACTAGTAGTCAGGTTTTCCTGCATCTTGAGTTTCCCTGTAGGCAGAGAGAAATCAAACTGGACTCTTTATGAAGCCTGCTGCATTATTTTGGCATGTTTGCACAAACCAGAAATAACTTCCCTACAGATCACTGAAATGAAATCATCTTTCACCTAATTGGGAAGGGCTACACAGGCTTTTGTCCAGTTTTAAAGAGTAACGCGCCGGGGGGCAGGGGTGGGGGGATGATGATGGGAGTGATTTCTTGAGTGTTTTCTTTTACAGTTTGCTGAAATGGAACAAATCAATCCTGTCTTGCTTATTTATAAAACCTTAACACCAATGGGGTGGGGAGAATTAATGAGACCAGGCACAAGGAATGTGGAAATTTTCATTTCTAAACTGTTGGCACACAGACATGCGTTAGTGTCTTGTAGCTTTTCAAGGGCACTGAAGAAATGAGTTTTCTGCCTCTCACAACTTTTGGTGGAGAACATGCATTTGCACATAATTACTCACCACTGTAACTGGCAACCAGGGGAAGGATCCAGCAAAGAAGCCCACATTTTCAAAAAACCAGGACACTGTACCCTCACGTGTGCTCAGAGACCACAGTGAAAGCTGTCGAGCCTCAGAAAAGAATGAGTGTGACCATTCACACAAAGAACGTGGCAGACTTACAGGGCGTGCTTAGTCCTCACACTGCCTCTGTGATAAGGAAGATGAGTCTCCAGAAGATCAAATGCTCTGTTCAAAAAGGCATAACAAGTTCTTTTCATTTTTCTAAGACATATTTTTCTGGGAAGTGGAGGAAGACTTTTGATCTGTATTAAACACTGTATTAACCTGTGCATAACTAAAGGCTGATGTCTGTCCGCTGCAGTAACGATGCTGCACTGCTGGGTTCTTCTGCTCTGGAACCCATTTATGAGTAGCTGATGTCTTCGAAACTTCTTGAAGATTCCTTGAAACTGTCGTCCCTGCCGGTGTTCACTATGGGGACACTGATACCTGTGCTGAAGCTACCATGTCCCGGTGCCTCCAAAGCAGCTAAGTCATGAGATGGAACTGCAGCTTATGGATCCTCTCTGTGAAAAGCCCCACTGGACTCCCCATCAAAGGAGAACAGTCCTTAAACGGAATGCATCCTGCATTTCATCTCCTGTGCTCTATAGCTACACTGCTTGAGTTGCCCCATGTCACTTTTCAGCATTTGTTGGTGGCTCCTCTTTGCGCCCGGGACAGGGATGCACTAGACTCCACACTTTTTCCCATGTCCCACTTTTGTCCTCTGGAACTCCAGCTTCCCAAACAGCTTTACCTCCTGCCTAGGGTCTTTACTACTTGGCTTTTACTACTCAGTGGTCCTAATTTGGTTGAAGGCTCTTCATTTAGAAGAAGAAAGCCATCTAGCTCATCAGGTTCCTGACCCACACAAGACAAATGATTAAGCACTAGAGAAAAATATTAAAGTAACCTGATTTGAATATAGGAGCAAGAGCTCATATTTCTTTCCCTTAATCTGTTTGGAGCCTTGGAAGGTAAATATAAGTATGTATGTGCTTAGACTTCTGTCATTAATGGCAAGCTGTTTGGAAATTCAATGATGGCATGTCAGACTCTAGGTAGGAGGTGGAATTTTCCATTACCAAAGTCATTACTTATTATGTTTAGTGCCTTGGACACCGTGGACATTTATGACAAAGCGAGTGACAGTGAGTCCTGAGGAAGGACATTTGAAAAAAGAGAAATGCCTACTTTTAGAACCACCATTAGTCCTGGCAGGCAAGGATTCCTGCCTCAAGCCCCATGTCTTATGGAGCCCTGTGCTTTGAAGTGCCTCTTCCAACATTTTCCAGTCCCTTCTGGTGCCTATGAACAGGTGGAACCCACAATGCCACCCAGGCAAGGCTTTTCATGCCCAGACAGAAACCCACATGCATCTCAGGCAACCTGCTATCCCATGTGTAGGATCAACTAGATGCTGTGAGAAGCTCTGAGACTGCCACCTATGGGGTCACCCCAGAACCTCAAGAAGCTGACCTGGCAAGCTGACCAATCTTACTGGCTGGTGTGGAATTTCTTTGGCAGGAGCACATGAGATTGGGCCTCCAGAATGGGGCTGAAACACTAATTTGGGGTCACTCAAATTGTTTACATAGGTAGAGCCCCCCAAAATATTTTTTTCCAAAGCTTCATGTATTTTAGAGTGATCCAGCCTGCCTTCAGGGAGTGAGCCATTCATAAAGATAGATTTCTCTTAGGGGGGATCTTACTTGCAGTCCAACATAACATTATTTTAAGCTTCCTGAGGATGGAAACCATGATTCTTACCCTCGTGGTTTCTCAGAGACTGGCCCAGTGCTAAGCATATACTAGACATAAAAAAACATACTTGATTCATATTGAGGTCTCTTCCATCTGTCCATCCATCTATCCATCTGCTCAATAATGATTTCTTCTAATATATTATTCCCCACTTGCAGGACAGTTGGATTCTCAGATTTTCCAAAGCATAACAGACAGAAGATCAATAACATGACTAAAAGCCTATTTTCAGAAATGTTTGTTGACAAATAAGGACCAATAAATAAGGAAAACTGCACTGAAGGTGAAATTCTGAGTGAACTTCTCTAAGATGAAGACTTATATGTAGGAAGAAAATCTTATCCTAGCTTCAAGTAAAACAACATCATTTGCTCAGAATTATAAAAATAGGGAAGCATACATAGCAAACAACTTTGACCTCTCTGAGAAAAGTACACTTTGTTCAACAGAATGTCAAAAATATAAAGTGTGTCTGGTTATCTTTTTATAGTTGGCAAAGCATAAAAATTTATTATCCTGATTTAGCTTTATTTCAAAATAGAATTTAACATTTTTTCTTAATTATAATAGATTAGCTTTTCTGGTATTGTTGCAGTTGTTTGCAAGACACACGTCAGCCATCTTTAGAAAGAGAGGTTGATTGTGAGGCATGTATTTTCTTCGACTGGCATTAGGAAACATTAAAAATGAGAATGTAGGCAGCTTTAGGGACCAACTCTCTCTCTCTCTCTCCCTCTCCCTCCCCTCTCATCACTCTTGAAATGTGGAGCCATCTTAAAGTTCACCAGACAACTTAAGGATGAGATAAGTTTGGGTCAGGTAACTACCCCTGGACCAGTCAGAGGGTCACCTGTGCCCAAAGAGCAGATGTTTGCTCTTAAGGGAAGGTTGGATACTGTATCAGACATATCAACTATAAATACAAATATTTATAAAATAGAAGTATAAAGGTAAACAATTTAAAACACTTGTAATTCTACCATCCAGAGTCAATTGCCATAAATACTTAAATATATTTCATTCAAATTTCAATATAGGCATGAATATATTCAGTATTTTTCACCAATTTTGGATCAGGTGATTTTATCTTCTAGTTACCTTTTATTCATATAAATATAAATATTTTATTTATAAATATTTAGTGACATACATAAATTCTGTTATTTAATGGCTGCAGAAAATGGCAGTCAAATGAGTACACCATAATTTACTTACTCAATCCCCTTTTGTTGAACTTCATGATATTTCTTACTTTTTTTTCCTTTTTAAACAAAGCTACTGTGTACAACTCTGTAGGTAAGACTTTTACTTTGTGTGCATGTATGGTTTCCTTAGAATATATTGCTAAACTGGAATGTCTGTCAAAGAGAATGAACTTTTTAAATTAAAGCTGTTGCAAATACTGCCACTTTTACAGCAATAATTATGCCAATTTAAGATCTTACATGCTGTGTATGAAGTATCTCTTTCATCATATCTTAAGAATACTGGGTATTATGTGTTTGTCTGTATTTTTCATTTTTACAATTTACCATATTTCATTAATTATACACCTGAAATTTAAAAGGGAAGATTGCTGCCATAAGTTCGGTTGATCCCTTTGAGATAAATATCTCCCTACAAGTTGGCCTTTTTTCAAATTTCACGGACAATACAGAGAGATAAGATTCACAGGGTTCCAATGTTCTGTGGAAGAAATCTATGCTAGTTCTGATGTCTCAATGTTTGTGTAGGCCTGCGCATTGGTTATTTCTGGTCTACTCAAAGATTAGGATTTTATTAAGTGAATGAATCCTCTTTGCCATGGACAAGTGTTCTACTTAATAACATGCATTTAAATTACATTTTACTCTAAAATAAATTGTATAGAGGGTAGTTTCGTTGGTTGGTTGGTCGGTTAGAGAAGAAAATCCATAATTTCCCTAGAGCCTTCTTTTAATGAAACTGTTAGAGTGCCAACAACTGACTAATGCATAATCAAGTCAGGACTCTAGGTTGCAAGTCTTCCAGAGACACAAAAAGGCTCTCGGTAAGAGAGAGACTGTTTCCTCTCTTTTCCTTAAAATATTTGTTGTTGTAATTCATTATTTTTCTTGGATCAGATCTCTCAGGAAAGATGTGTCTGTTTAAGTAATTGCTTACTTCTGCACACTCCTCCAGGTTCAAGGGCAGAGCAATTCAATTGCACACTAACGCTTTACTTCCAAATAAGCTCTGTTCCTATTGGTGTGTTCCTTTTTTCTGGTCTTTGCCACAAGGAGTTTTCCACACCAGAACGAGGCTCCAGATTCCTCTCTATCTGATCTCATTTGCTTCTTATTAAACCCAGAGCTCTTTTGAAAATACTTTAATAAGTACTTTTGATCCCTTCATGTTTTTCAAGGATTTCTCAGTTTCTTCCAAACACTCAGCTGACAGATTTCTGGGAGCAGCCAGTTCCACTTGGAGACACTTTAGGCTGATGATATCATCTGAACACCCAGGGAAAGGGCCTTTGAGGGGACCCTTCTTAGCAAGGGTGGCTGGAAGCCACATTGGTCCTGTTTTTCATTTCTCTGGAAGTGAGTCAGGGAAGACAGGATTTTCAGACCTACATTCCTTTTCCTGCAAATGACAATGTTCTCTCAGAAAAAATGGACTTTAATAAAAATATAAGCAATTTCAAGGTGTCTATTATCTCTCAGTCCATGCTCTCCCAAGAGTGTTTCTTTCTTACTAGAGCAGCCCTACAGTTTTCTGGGTGAACCCACCCTGAGACCGTAGGACCTTTCTACATCTACAGAAGCACTGTTGGATTATCTGTGGCTGCAAGTGAAGATTCAGACTCATGCTAACATTCCTGTGGAGACTGAAAGTTCCTGCTGAGGTAGGGAAATGCGTTAGGGGAGAGAACTAAGCCTGTGACTTTTGGACCCAACTCTGCCTTCAGCTTGCATTGTAACTTTGAGGATGTCATTAAGCATTTTGGGGTTCAGATTCCTCATTTGTAAACTGAAAGAGTTAAAATTTTTCTTGTCTTCCCAAGAGTGAATTGTGATTTTAAACGGGCTGCGGAGGGGGGGGGAGGGTGGTGGGGTGGGAATAAAACATTTCATTAAAAATAAATAAATAAATAAAGTTTAATGTGACAATATATTTTTGGATTTGGAAAATAACACTGGGGAACATCCAGGTAATTTTGATAGTATAAACAATGAAAACCAAGGTTTGATAACAGTTACAGTGGTGAAGCATTAAGTCTTAAAAGGTTGAGCAATTACTAGCTGGCCATGCTACACTGGAGGGTAATGGCTACAAGCAGAGATCCGGAGTCTGAAGGAGGTGTCTTAGCTCCTTGGCTCCACCTCCTGCTACATGATCTTGGAAAAATTCACCTCTCTCTCTCTTTTCTTTTCAGCTCAGATTCTTAATCTAAAAATAAAAACAAACAAACAAAACCAAAACCAAGCAAAACCCCAGGATAATAATAGTATTATTACTATTCCTTTTTACTATTACTGTTCCTTCATACTTGGGAATATTAAAGACAAAGCATATGACACTTTGCTCAGTAGCTGGCATAAAGCTAATCCTTACTGATTACCATTAATATTATTAGTGCCTGCAGGTCTAAAAGTTATTATGTAAATTATCTGAATTCTCACCACCTAATTCGATCAGTTTCTTGTTTGCTTTTGTAAGGATACAGGTCAATGTCTTTTCTTTGCCAGTTTGTTTTCAATATATTCAACATAAATAATCTCCAAAATACCTCAGTAAAGATAATATATACAAAGCTTCAAATGCTAAAGTATTTTTTTGTTCCATTCATCAAATACATGACTTAAAGATTTCCAACTGATTTCGACAAAGATTCAATCCCAGTTTATAGAAATCTTTTATAATTTTTTTTTTATTGCAGGACATTTGAGTTACTTTACAAAGTAGTTCTTCAAAAGCTCATTTTTTAAGGCTGATTTCAAAGAGCAAAGAAAGAAAATACATATTGCCATGGCAAAGTATGTCCTTAAAATTTTAAATCAGCTTTGTCACAAAATTATGGAATTCAGTTACTCTGTGTATTTAAAAACGCAATTGTACAGTTTGACCATTACACTATCTATATCATTTAGTAGAATATCACTATTCATTTGGATGTAATTATGAAGTATATGTGCATCATATCCAACTCTGCTTCATGAGCTGCTTCATTTATTAGGAACACTGTCATTTACCAAAATTTGCCTTTGTATAATCATTGTCAAAATATAATTTTATCTTCAATGCCAAACGTTTTAACTAACGTTATGACATTCACAATAATGTCAAATGTTACACTGTCAAAAGAATGAATTTCTAAAAGGTTGGCTTTGATTACATTGAACTGAGGGAAAAAGAAGCATAATTAGATGAGCTAATTTTTTTTATTTGTAGATCCTGATGACACTGACACAAAACTCAGTATTTAAATGTGAATTTCTTCTGCTGTTTATGAAGTCACACACTAACAGGTGTGGCTTTATTTTGAATTCCTGCATGAAAAATCTTGGAATAAAACATGAGTGAAAATGACATGGAATAGCCATTTGATCCAAATGAAAAGTCGTATCTCACAGAATGATATGAAGAGTATTTCCATGGTTGTAAATAGAGCACAGTCTTCATAAACTAGTTACTAACTTTTGCAGGGCTGTTGCTGATGGCTCTCCAGCAGATCTGTGTCTTCTGGTTTCCAAGCAGTCAGTTATACCACTCTGACCCCACGGTGGGTAGTAAATGTGAAGAGACATATTTTGTGCACATTGCATATTCATCATTAACTTTCTTGAGCAATCAAAATTCACTTATTTTTCAACGATACACATCCTTTTTAACTTATCCCTGCTAAAAGTGTTTATTGCAAAATAAAAAAAAGCATTGTCAAACAATAAAAGAAACAGTTGTAGATTTTACCCTGTACAATAAATGATAAAATAACAATACTGGGGCACCTGGGTGGCTCAGTCGTTAGGCGTCTGTCTTCGGCTCAGGTCATGATCCCGGGTTCCTGGGATTGAGCCCCACATCGGGCTCCCTGCTCAGCAGGAAGCCTGCTTCTCCCTCTCCCACTCCCGCTTGTGTTCCTTCTCTCACTGTGTCTCTCTCTGTCAAATAAATAAATAAAATCTTTAAAAAAAACAAAACAAACAAAAAAAAACAACAACAATACCTAAGTGTTTGAACCACTCTCTTCATGCTACATGGACAGGACTGTTCTGCTTTTATTCCCTTCACTTATTCCACATGTACCTAAACTATACATTTATAGTTTAGAAACCATGTTTCTCATGCATGGTCACCCTGCTGACTGTGACCCGGTGGCTTCATGAATTTTGCAGCTACCAGGCACCATACAACTGAGTTTTACACCAAGTGGTCAACAACAGCAGAGTGTTGAATACTCCCAGAACGATCTGAGACTGGAAGGAAACAGCTGTACCGAACAACTCATGTCTGAGCACACTTCTTTTTACCAGCAAGCTGTTTCTGAGAGGGAGGTGGTAAAGACCAGAAAAAGAGAAGAGTTATCACTGGTCATCTTTCAGACTTAGCTATATATGAGAATAAGAGCCCTGTGAATTGCAAGTACATCTTACACACTACTACAGGAGACTGTGGTAGAGATGGAAGAACAAAGGGGAGGCCTGCCCAACTATTCACAACTTATTCTAGAGCAACTATTGTAGTAAAATTTCATCATAAAGTGAAAAGTCTGGGACACATATTAAACCAGATTGGAAACTCATAAACTAGTATTGTCCTGGGCTTATGATTATTCCACATAGTCATTTCAAAGCCATCTGCACCTATTCTTCCTGGTTCAGTAAGAAAGAGTTATGACTTATCGGGAAAGGCCTTGGGAAGATGGATTTTAAATAAATGCCAGGAAGAGTTTCTTTAAATGGCAAAGGCGGTGGAGAAATCCTCCTCATGAGAAGCATTAAATCTAAGCGTGGGTGTTACGAAGAGGACTGCAGTTGGACAAGATGAGCTCCAAGTCCCCTTCCAAGGGTTTTATAATGTTTGATCAGTATACGGTTATAAGTAGAAAAAGTAGAAATTGAATTCTACTCCACAGTGAACATTTGCCCAACATTTTCTACTCTTCCTTTTTTTTTAAATTTTTTATTGTTATGTTAATCACCATATATTACATCATTAGTTTTTGGTGCAGTGTTCCATGATTCATTGTTTGTTCATAACACCCAGTGCTCCATGCAGAACGTGCCCTCCTCAATACCCATCACCAGGATAACCCATCCCCCTCCCCCCCTCCCCTCTAGAACCCTCAGTTTGTTTCTCAGAGTCCATCATCTCTCATGGTTCGTCTCCCCCTCTGACATACTCCCCTTTTCTTCCTCTCCTGTTATCTTCTTCTTTTCCTTTTTTCTTAAAATATGTTGCGTTATTTGTTTCAGAAGTACAGATCTATGATTCAACCGTCTTGCACAATTCACAGCGCTCACCGTAGCACATACCCTCCCCAATGTCTATCACCCAGCCACCCCATCCCTCCCACCCCCAACCACTCCAGTAACACTCAGTTTGTTTCCTGAGATTAAGAATTCCTCATATCAGTGAGGTCATGTGATACATGTCTTTCTCTGATTGACTTATTTCACTCAGCATAACACCCTCCAGTTCCATCCACGTCGTGGCAAATGGCAAGATCTCATTCCTTTTGATGGCTGCATAATATTCCATTGTGTATATATACCACTTCTTCTTTATCCATTCATCGGTCGATGGGCATCTTGGCTCTTTCCACAGTTTGGCTATTGTGGACATTGCTGCTATAAACATTGGGGTACACGTACCCCTTCGGGTCCCTACATTTGTATCTTTGGGGTAAATACCCAGTAGTGCAATTGCTGGATCGAACAGTAGCTCTAATTTCAACTGTTTGAGGGACCTCCATACTGTTTTCCAGAGGGGTTGCACCAGCTTGCATTCCCACCAACAGTGTAGAAGGGTTCCCCTTTCTCCACATCCCCACCAACATCTGTTGTTCCCTGACTTCTTAATTTTAGCCGTTCTGACGGGTGTGAGGTGGTATCTCATTGAGGTTTTGATTTGGATTTCCCTGATGCCGAGTGATGTTGAGCACTTTTTCATGTGCCTGTTGGCCATTTGGATGTCTTCTTTGGAGAAATGTCTGTTCATGTCTTCTGCCCATTTCTTGATTGGATTGTTTGTTCTTTGGGTGCTGAGTTTGATAAGTTATTTATAGATTTTGGATACTAGCCCTTTATCTGATATGTCATTTGCAAATATTTTCTCCCATTCTGTCGGTTGTCTTTTGGTTTTGTGGACTGTTTCTTTTGCTGTGCAAAAGCTTTTTATCTTGATGAAATCCCAATAGTTCATTTTTGCCCTGGCTTCCCGTGCCTTTGGCGATGTTTCTAGGAAGAAGTTGCTGCGGCTCAGGTCGAAAAGGTTGCTACCTGTGTTCTCCTTTAGGATTTGGATGGACTCCTGTCTCACGTTTAGGTCTTTCAACCATTTGGAGTCTATTTTTGTGTGTGGTGTAAGGAAATGGTCCAGTTTCATTCTTCTGCATGTGGCTGTCCAATTTTCCCAACACCATTTGTTGAAGAGACTGTCTTTTTGCCATTGGACATTCTTTCCTGCTTTGTCAAAAATGAGTTGACCATAGAGTTGAGGGTCCATTTCTGGGCTCTCGATTCTGTTCCATTGATCTATGTGTCTGTTTTTGTGCCAGTACCAAACTGTCTTGATGATGACAGCTTTGTAATAGAGCTGGAAGTCCGGAATTGTGATGCCGCCAGCTTCGCTTCTCTTTTTCAGTATTCCTCTGGCTATTCGGGGTCTCTTCTGGTTCCATACAAATTTTAAGATTATTTGTTCCATTTCTTTGAAAAAAGTGGATGGTATTTTGATGGGGATTGCATTGAATGTGTAGATTGCTCTAGGTAGCATTGACATCTTCACAATGTCGATTCTCCCAATCCATGAGCATGGAACGTTTTTCCATTTCTTTGTGTCTTCTTCAATTTCTTTCATGAGTATTTTATAGTTTTCTGAGTACAGATCCTTTGCCTCTTTGGTTAGATTTATTCCTAGGTATCTTATGGTTTTGGGTGCAATTGTAAATGGGATAGACTCCTTGATTTGTCTCTCTTCTGTCTTGTTGTTGGTGTATAGGAATGCCACTGATTTCTGTGCATTGATTTTATATCCTGCTACTTTACTGAATTCCTGTATGAGTTCTAGCAGTTTTGGGGTGGAGTCTTTTGGGTTTTCCACATACGGTATCATATCATCTGCAAAGAGTGAGAGTTTGACTTCCTCTTTGCCGATTTGGATGCCTTTGATTTCTTTTTGTTGTCTGATTGCTGTGGCTGAGACTTCTAATACTATGTTGAATAGCAGTGGTGAGAGTGGACATCCCTGCCGCGTTCCTGACCTTAGGGGAAAAACTCTCAGTCTTTCCCCACTGAGAATGATATTCGCTATAGGTTTTTCATAGATGGCTTTTATGATATTGAGGTATGTACCCTCTATCCCTATACTCTGAAGAGTTTTGATCAAGAAAGGATGTTGTACTTTGTCAAATGCTTTTTCTGCATCTATTGAGAGGATCATATGATTCTTGTTCTTTCTTTTGTTAATGTATTGTATCACGTTGATTGATTTGCGGATGTTGAACCAGCCTTGCAGCCCAGGAATAAATCCCACTTGGTCATGGTGAATAATTCTTTTAATGTACTGTTGGATCCTATTGGCTAGTATTTTGGTGAGAATTTTTGCATCCATGTTCATCAAGGATATTGGTCTGTAATTCTCTTTTTTGATGGGGTCTTTGTCTGGTTTTGGGATCAAGGTAATGCTGGCCTCATAAAATGAGTTTGGAAGTTTCCCTTCCATTTCTATTTTTTGGAACAGTTTCAGGAGAATAGGTATTAATTCTTCTTTAAATGTCTGATAGAATTCCCCTGGGAAGCCGTCTGGCCCTGGGCTTTTGTTTCTTGGGAGATTTTTGATGACTGTTTCAATTTCTTTAGTGGTTATAGGTCTGTTCAGGTTTTCTATTTCTTCCTGGTTCAATTTTGGTAGTTGATACATCTCTAGGAATGCACCCATTTCTTCCAGGTTATCTAATTTGCTGGCATAGAGTTGCTCATAATATGTTCTTATAATTGTTTGTATTTCTTTGGTGTTGGTTGTGATCTCTCCTCTTTCATTCATGATTTTGTTGATTTGGGTCATTTCTCTTTTCTTTTTAATCAGTCTGGCCAGGGGTTTATCAATCTTGTTAATTCTTTCAAAGAACCAGCTCCTAGTTTCGTTGATCTGTTCTACTGTTCTTTTGGTTTCGAGTTCATTGATTTCTGCTCTGATCTTTATGATTTCTCTTCTCCTGCTGGGTTTAGGCTTTCTTTGCTGTTCTTTCTCCAGCTCCTTTAGGTGTAGGGTTAGGTTGTGTATTTGAGACCTTTCTTGTTTCTTGAGAAAGGCTTGTATTGCTATATACTTTCCTCTCAGGACTGCCTTTGCTGTATCCCAAAGATTTTGAACAGTTGTGTTTTCATTTTCATTGGTTTCCATGAATTTTTTTAATTCTTCTTTAATTTCTTGGTTGACCCATTCATTCTTTAGTAGGATGCTCTTTAGCCTCCATGTATTTGAGTTCTTTCCGACTTTCCTCTTGTGGTTGAGTTCTAGTTTCAAAGCACTGTGGTCTGAAAATATGCAGGGAATGATCCCAATCTTTTGGTACCGGTTGAGACCTGATTTGTGACCTAGAATGTGATCAATTCTGGAGAATGTTCCATGGGCACTAGAGAAGAATGTGTATTCCGTTGCTTTGGGATGGAATGTTCTGAATATGTCTGTGAAGTCCATTTGGTCCAGTGTGTCATTTAAAGTCTTTATTTCCTTGTTGATCTTTTGCTTAGATGATCTGTCCATTTCCGTCAGGGGGGTGTTAACATCCCCCACTATTATTGTATTGTTGTCAATGTGTTTCTTTGCTTTTGTTATTAATTGCCTTATATAATTGGCTGCTCCCATGTTCGGGGCATAGATATTTACAATTGTTAGATCTTCTTGTTGGATAGACCCTTTAAGTAGGATATAGTGTCCTTCCTCATCTCTTATTACAGTCTTTGTTTTAAAATCTAGTTTGTCTGATATAAGGATTGCCACCCCAGCTTTCTTTTGGTGTCCATTAGCATGGTAAATGGTTTTCCACCCCTCACTTTCAATGTGGGGGTGTCTTTGGGTCTAAAATGAGTGTCTTGCAGACAGCATATCGATGGGTCTTGTTTTTTAATCCACTCTGATAGCCTGTGTCTTTTGATTGGGGCATTGAGCCCATTTACATTCAGGGTAACTATTGAAAGGTATGAATTTAGTGCCATTGTATTACCTGTAAGGTGACTGTTAACTGTCTGTTGTCTGTGTTCGTTTCTGCTCTTTGCTGCTTTTAGGTTCTCTCTTTGCTTAGAGGACCCCTCTCAATATTTCTTGGAGGGCTGGTTTCGTGTTTGCAAATTCCTTTAGTTTTTGTTTGTTCTGGAAGCTTTTTATCTCTCCTTCTATTTTCAATGATAGCCTATCTGGATATAGTATTCTTGGCTGCATATTTTTCTCGTTTAGTGCTCTGAAGATATCTTGCCAGTCCTTTCTGGCCTGCCAGGTCTCTGTGGATAGGTCTGTTGCCAATCTAATGTTTCTACCATTGTAGGTTACATATCTCTTCTCCCGAGCTGCTTTCAGGATTTTCTCTTTGTCTCTGAGACTCGTAAGTTTTACTATTAGATGTCGGGGTGTTGACCTATTATTATTGATTTTGAGAGGGGTTCTCTGTGCCTCCTGGATTTTAATGCCTGTTTCCTTCCTCACATTAGGGAAGTTCTCTGCTATAATTTGCTCCAATATACCTTCTGCCCCTCTCTCTCTTTCTTCTTCTTCTGGGATCCCAATTATTCTAATGTTGTTTCGTCTTATCGTATCACTTATCTCTCGAATTCTGCCCTCGTGATCCTGTAATTGTTTCTCTCTCTTTTTCTCAGCCTCTTTATTTTCCATCATTTGGTCTTCTATATCGCTGATTCTCTCTTCTGCCTCATTTATCCTAGCAGTTAGTGCCCCCATTTTGGATTGCACCTCATCAATAGCCTTTTTGATTTCGATTTGGTTAGATTTTAGTTCTTTTATTTCTCCAGAAAGGGTTTCTCTAATAACTTCCACGCTTTTTTCAAGCCCAGCTAGTATCTTTAAAGTCATGATTCTGAACTCTAGGTCCGACATCGTACTAATGTCCGTATTGAGTAGGTCCCTGGCTGACGGTACTACCTCTTGTTCTTTTTGCTGAGGTGATTTCTTTCGTCTTGTCATTTTGTCCAGAGGAGAATAGATGAATGAGAGAACAAAATGCTAACAGGTTTACAACGTCCCCAGCAAATATACTGTATACAAATCAGAAAAGACCTGAAACCAGGGGAAAAGAAAGGGAAAGAAAGAAAAAAGAAAGAGAAAAAAAAGGGAAAAAAAAAGGATAAAAACAAAAACAGAACAATACAAAAAAAGCAGAATGTGATCAAATATGATCAGGCTAGTGCATAGATCAGTGCCACACACTAGATTTTGGGCGTAATTTGGTCTGTTAGAAAAAAGTGCCTCCTAAAATTTTAAAGGAAGAAAGACATATATGTACAAAATAAGGGTTGATACAATGAAGGGATGGAAGATGACTGTAAAGATGAAAATTATAAAAGATTGTATAAAAGGACTTGCTAAGATAAGTTGTTTGAAAAAAGAAAGAAGATTTAAGAAAAAAAAAAAAGAAAGGAGAAAGGGAGAGAATGTGATCAGGCAGGAGACTAGAACAAAGCCATACACTAGTGATTTAGGGTATATTTTGATCTGTTAGAAGAAACTGTTCCCCAAAATTTTAAAGAGAGAACAACTTATATATATATGCCAAAAATAAGGGTAACTACTATGAAGGGATAAAATATGACTCTAAAAATGAAAAATAAAAAATGTTTTTTTTTTTTTTTAAAAAGGGATTGATAAGATGTTGGTTGAAAAAGGGAAAAAGAAAAATAAAAAAAACAGTCAACAAAAATTAACTTTGATGAAATAATGGATCATGGTAAAAAAAAAAAAAAAAAAAGCCATGAATCTATGTGCAGTATTCCCCTAGTGCTGGAGTTCTCCCATTCTCCTTGATCGATCAACTTGGTCTTGGCTTGCTGGCTGTTTGTGCTGATCTTCTGGGGGAGGGGCCTGTTGCTGTGGTTTCCAAATGTCTTTGCCGGAGGCGGAATTGCCCCGCCCTTGTCGGTCCGGGCTAAGGAAGCTGCTCCGGTTTGCTCTCAGGAGCTTTTGTTCCCTGCAAGCTCTCGGTACAGCTTTGGAGGACCAGGGCAGAAATGGTGGCCTCCCAGTCTCCACTCAGAGGAGCCGAGAACTCGGGGCCCCGCTCCTCAGTGTGTCCCCAGAGAAAAGCAGTCACTCCCGTGTCCCCGGTCTCCGGCCGCACTCCGTGCTCACCCGGCCTGTGATCGAGCGTTGCTATCTCTGGCACCCGACCCCGTACGGAGTCTCCAAACCCAGCAGATCCCTGCAGTGCGTTCCCGCACCGCTCCTCCCCGGGAAGGAAGGGGAGTCTCCCCGGATCTGCTGCTTGTTGGGTCCCTGCTGGGGGAGCCATGCCCCGACTGGGCCGCAGATCACAGTTTATGGCAACCCCGAGCTGAGAGCCCGCGACTCTGCTCCGTCTCTGCAGCCGGCTTCCCCGCTCCGATACCTGGGAGCTCTGGCGCACTCAGGCACCCCCGGTCTCTCTGTGACCCCAAGGGTCCTGAGACCACACTGTCCCGGGAGGATTCCACCCCCCGCTTAGCCACTGCAGCGACGTCCCTCAGCGGAGCCGACTTCTAAAAGGTCCGATTTTGTGCTCCGCGGCTCTAGCACTTGCCAGAAGCGGCCGGCGGAGGCCCCTCCCCCGCCGTCTATCCTCCCGAATATCGCCTCGGATTCACTTCTCCGCACGCCCTACCTTCCAGTAAGTGGTCGCTTCTCTGTTCAGAGAGTTGTTGCTACTCTCCTGTTCGATCTCCTGTTGAGTTCGTAGGTGTTCAGAATGGTTTGATCCCTATCCAGCTGAATTCCTGAGACCAGACGAAATCTAGGTCTCCTACTCCTCCGCCATCTTGCTCCGCCCCCCACTACTCTTCCCTTTAAGAATTCAATTTCTTAAAGGGAAGAATCTTAGCCCCAAGGCTGCTGGAATAGTTTTAGCAGATGTCAAAAGAAAGAAAAAAGTCTCTTTCATGGGTTTATAATTTCTTCCAAAGACCTTAGATGGGTTCATAAATATTGGGAGAATCTGATCATCTTTAGAGTAGCCACAGAAAAGAATAGACTATTGATTGAGAGGGATCTTAAGAGGTCACCAAATCCAGGGTTGGCTGCTAGTTACAATGCTTGGGCCATAATTGATGCACAAGAATTTTTTGGAACAATCAAGCTTTCTGAACTTCATCTATATAACAGGGGTTGTATTATCTGCTCAATTCCAGACAGACCCACAATGTCCAGCACCTACCAATGGAGAGAAGAGGATGCAAGTTATTTGTCTTATTGTGAGATCATAGAGAAACTGTGTAATCAGTTGAAAGATGAGTGAATATAAAATAAAAACCATTTTGTAGATTATGTTTTGAGTTTTCTGATACGGTTGTTTGTATTCAACCTGTGATATATTATTTTTATTATCATCCATTTTCTTAAAAGATAAACATCATAAAATGATTCTTCCAGTGAATGACTACATTCTTGCTTCTTGGCAGAGAAGCTTTTATGTAAATCTCCCAGAGCAACTGGTAAATGGCAGTTCTTTTTAACCTGAATATTGCCCAATCCCTACTCTCTTCCACAGTTCTTGTGGAAGGCCCAGGCAATAAGCAGTAGAATTCTTTTTTTTTTTTTGACTGAAATTACCTATTTAGTTGAAACTGCAGCTGGTGAGATACAAGGCATTACTGACACAAATAAACTAACCATAGCTCATAGGAAAAAACAGGCTCTAAATTTCAATCATTGTTAATCTGCACTTACTAGCTTTGTGACTTTAGACAAGTTATGTAAATTCATTTGGACCTGTTTCTCTATTTATAGCATGGTATATATAATAATTATGCAGGGTCATTGAGGGTTAAGAGAGATGATGTAACATAAAGTGCTTAGCAGGTCTGAGCGCACTCCACAAGGTTGTTTCCCTCCAACTACAAGTCCTGAAAATGTTGGGCAAATGTTCACTGTGGAGTAGAATTCAATTTCATCGACATGTTTACAGTGTGTTCCATGCTCCAGTCACTGCTACACACACACTGTGAGGAAGAGAGTGGAATTTAAAAAACAAATAGAAAGTGATTCTTGCCCTTCAGAAAAGGAACGGTATGGTTCTTAGATGAGGCCAGAATGTCGTCAGTCTGAGGCTATGGAGTTGAGACGGACTACAGTGGGCAGTGGTAAAATGTCAGCGATGCCATCTTTGAAACAAAAAATTCTGGTAAAAGAACAGCCAGTTAATCCTCAGGCAATAACACTTTTACAGGACAAAATTACAAGCTGGTAGTTAGAGTCACTTGCTAGAATTCCAGGAGGTATGTCCCAGAACACTTTGCAGACTTCCACTACAGACCTCAGTCCAGGACTTAGCTAGCCGGTAGTGAAGGGGGAGCATCGTTTCTGTCCATCACTGAGCAGGAACAGGACAGCCCCAGGGCGCCAAACACAGGATTAGTTTCACACTCCTGCATTATCCTGGCTTGGCAGTCACATTGCTCAGGACATTGGGGAAGTGGTTTCGTGTCCACATTTCACCATCTGTGAGATGAAGTTGTAATTTTACCTAACACAGAGGGGATTACTACACTGCTTTAAGTTCAGGTTTTAAAGAAAGTCTGATGTTTTTACAAGCAAGAGACTATAAAATAACAAAATAATTTGTTTTTTATTTTTAATGTACAGTTGATTCTCATTATGCATGGATTCTGTGTTTATAAATTTGGATACTCACTAAAATTTATTTGTAACTTCCAAATATATACTTGTGGTGCTTTCACAGTCATCCCCAGACATGTGCAGAGCAGCAAAAAATTTGAGTAGCCCTATGCACATAGTCCCAGCTGAAGTCAGACAGGGAGGTGCTCTGCCTTCCTGTTTCAACTCTCATACTATAAATAAGTGTCCTTTCCACGGTCTATTCAATGCCATGTTTTTAGCACTTTGTACTTTTTGTTGGTGATTTCATCTCTTTAAAATGGCCCCCAGGTGTAGTGCTGAGATGCTGTGTCTGTTCCTAAGTGCAAGAAGGCTGTGAGGCACCTTATGGAGAAAACATGCAAGTTAGCCAACTTTCATTCAGCCACCAGCTACAGTGCTGCCGGCTCTGAGTTCAATGTCAATAAATCAACAATATATAGGTGTCTTCAAATAGAAATACACATACAACAAGGTTACACACCAATCATTTGATGAAAATGTGGCCAGAGGCTCACAGGAAGCTAACCCTGTATTTCCCCAGGGGCAGTGGGTTGCCATTTACTAATTCAGGGTCCCCAGCTTAGAGGACATACCTACTGCAAATAATGAGAATCAGATATACTTATTATTGGTTTTCCTGATTGTTTTCCTTAGAAAAATCACCTCCGGGGAGGAGAAGAGTTTAGCGATCATTTAATCCAACTCCTTCCTTTTACCTCAGAGAAAATGATTGTGTAGAGATGTGGCTTGATTTTGGCCCCTTAGTAAGAGTCAGGCAGATCTGGACTAGAACCAGGTGCCTCAGCCTTGGGGCCCATCCTTCTACCAACAGACCACTCTAGTTTTCCTGGGAAAGTGTGGGGTGAGTGACTGCTGTGAGAAGTGCAGTGTAGTAGGGTGAGGCTTCCTATACAGCTTGTGTTGCAAGCTCTATGCCCAGCGGTGCTCATTCCTTTGGTCATGTTAAGATGGTAGACTGCATAGCTCATGTTTCTGAGCTTGAAGAAACAGGTGTTCTTGCACCTGTTTCTTCAAGCAAAAGTATGCAAAGTGTATTGCTTTGTGCTCCAATATTCATCTCTTGAGGGTTATATTGTGGTAATACCATAAGAGTCCCAAATTCATCTTGATTGCCACTCAGTCTGGGCATGATGACATAAGAACAATAAATAAGTATAATCTATTCAAAATCATAGTCTAGTTTGTCTCTAACCTTTCTCTTGGCACCTTCCCTTTTTTCTTATACTTGAAAATATATTTTCTAGAAGCACAAAGACCTGATCTGCCAAATAGTTTATCAGTATAGAAAGTCAGTGTCTAAGGATGAGAGTCTGAAGTACAGGTCCTTGGTTCAGATCTGGGGAAAGATCAACCTGATCTATTCCTTGGCATCTGGACACTTCCATTTCTAATCCCAGGGTAAACTTTATGCCATGTAGCGATACATGGAAGGCAACAAGTAACCCAACTGTAGGTGCATTGAGAAAATGGGTAAATTTAGAGCCAATCTTGCATCACTTTATCATCACATTTTCTTCTAGTCAGTATAATTTGTCGAACAATGGTATTAAATGCCATTGGCATCACTTTGTCAACAGATTTCTATCCTCTGGGTAACAAAAAAGAGAGAATTAACACTGAGCATTTAACATAAGTCACATACTGCTCTGGACTCTTCTATATGTTAGCTTATTTAACTAGCATAGGAAATAGTCCAAGTAGGTATTTTTCTCTCCATCCTATAGGTAAAAAGAAACAAAGAAATTATGTAATTTTTCTAAGATCACTAAGTAATGGAACCAGCATTTATATCCAAGGATATCTTGATCCAAATACCATCCTCTTTTCACCGTCTCGCATGGCCTCCCCTTTGCTCATCTGTTTTCCATGCAGTACATGGAGATTTCGGGCATTGTTTCTCACTGTGTGATCAGACTATGTGTGTCAGAATCACGTGGGATACTTATTAATGATGTAAATTCCTGGACTCCATCCCTGAACTATGGGTCAGAATTCAATGGGTGAAGTCCCAGAATCTGCTTGGTTAACGAGCTTCCCAAGTGCTTTTTATGCACTCTGACGTTTGAGAGACATTGGTCTACATAGTCACATACATCAAAAGGGGTGGAGTAATAGAGAATACCACAAACCCTACACCAAAGATCCTGATATTTATAGCGGATGCTGTCAGTGCCCTGTCCATATCGCTTGCACCTTACCCTTGTCCCTCAGATGACCAGCTTCATGTGTCTGCCTGACTTTCCCTTGGGGCTTCCCCCCAAGTCTCAGGTAGGACCCTGCTTATGCACATGGTAGACAAGAAGTACCAGGGAATTAACTACCCCTACTCTACCACCCCTCTCCTGCAGCCCTTAGCCAGTGACTGGCTGAAGCTGGTGTCTAAATCCTCCTGACTCCTTGGGTAGATGCTTCTGAGGTTTGTATTGTACACTGTTTTCCAGAGATCCCCTGAGATTAAGTTCCAGTCATCCATGGTAGTATCTGGCTTCATATGCTGCACTTTATTTGCTGCATTCTGTTCCTTGCCTTATTCTCCCACTTTTCCATCAATATTTCTTGTTTGGCCTTATATACTTTGTCTCTGGGTCTGCTTCTGGGGAATGTAAAACCCTACAATGTTTTGTTAAAAACACAATCACAGCATTACCTCTGTGTGTTAGACTACCATGTTTCTCTCCCTACCACTTCACTAAGAGAGCTGTTAACTTCAGAACTAACTTCAACTCTCTATGCAGGTACATATTTAGACAATACATGCCAAACTGTGTGGCTTCTTCTTAGCTTATCAAATCAAGCCATTCTTCAAAATGAAGTGAGGAGTATAAGCTTATGAACTCAATTGGATGTGGGTTCAAAATCTGACTCTTTTGTTTACTAGCTTTGTGATCTTGGCAAATTTTTAAGCATCTTTAAGCTTTTATAGATGAAAACATGTGAAATGTTTTCATCTATAAAAGTAAGAACAAAATCTACCTCGCATAGTTGGTGAGAGGATTAAATGAGAGGATAAATGCAAGGAGCCTGACAGATAATAGGTTATCAATGAATGTGTGTTCGTTTGCTCCCCTCCTTCCTCAGGTCTCATTTCCTGAGAGTACAGTGACCACTCTAGTCCCTGGTAATTTATTGCTCCTTTATCTAAACTTGGTGGTTTTTGTTGATCCTGACATTTATGTTCATCTCCATGAAAAATTAACAATACCCACCAAGACCTAATTTTACTGTCAGCTCTACGTATAGATTATAACTTCCCCAATTGCAACTGTATCTTAAATTCATTTATGTACCTCTGGTGTTATGCCTTGCACATAGAGGGTGCTTGGTAAATATTTTTTGTTGAGTTATTAGTGTATCAGTGATAATTAGCAACCTCCAACTTAATGATCTATATTTGATCTTCACATGCTATATCAAAATTGTATAGTTGGCACCAGCCATCAGCAGTGCTAAACTTTCTATCTGGCCCTGGCAGCAGGGAATGAAAATAAGCAGAAGGGCTGAGGTTCTCAGAAAGTTCAGGAGGCGAGGGGTGTAAGCTTTGACAGGAGGTGTTTTTCAGAACTTCTCACCTGATGTAAAGGTCATAGAAGGACCAAATCCTGGTTGAAATCTATCCCCAAATGGATATGGCTTTTTGGAGGAGGCAAGGAGTTTTGAGAACATGGTGGTCTCTCTGCAAACACTATCAGTTGGCTCCTCCCTACTCACTCCTACAATAGAATCTGGCCCATTGAATAATTGTTTAATTATTTTCCTGCTTCCATCTATCATGCCCAATCCCTGCATTATATTCCTGATACTTATTCCTATATCCTGTTATATATCCTTATTACTATATTATTAAATGTTTTGCAAAAACATACATGGTACCTTATTCTTTTTCAGTTATATTTCTTTCTGCTTCCCCTAATAAATTATTTTTGCAAAATAATTTCCATGACTGCTATTTAAATTTCAAATGTTGTTGCTTCCTTTCACAGAGTCAGGTCCATTTGCACTTTCCAACTTTGTTTTCTATCTATAATTTCTGGAGACACAACCAAACCGCAGCCTTCTTTTAATATAGTGGGGCAATCAAATATTTGAATTATCACCAATAACAATTACTACCAGTGTTATAGAAAGATCTCTTTGATCCTTTTTCCCTTGTGCCTCCACTTAAAACTGAAGAGACTTTTAAAATATTACCTCTTTTTCCCACTATTCACTTTTCTAGGACTAAAAATGCTTTTGTTCTTAGAAGTATTCCTACTGCCTATCATTCAAGTTAACCTTGGAGGAAAGATCACTATTAGTGATTCTTTTTCCTAGGAGGGAAAAAGCTAATGATCCATGTATACTCAGCCACATTCATTTTAGCACTTGTACTGAGAGTAAAGCATCCTTCAGTTGTCAGGACAACGTATATTGCTGGTCCCACCCAGCATTAGGATACTCCTGTCACACAGCCACTGCATGTGTCAATTCCGAAGTAGGCAGAATGAAGCAAGGTGAGAGGATGTATTGAGGGTTCCCCTAAAACAATCATGAACCACTCGGAGGTAACACAGGATATCAACATGCTTAAGAATCCAGGGAGTTTGGGTGATGGTGGAAGGACCTGTGCATAGACCTAGCCCCCAGCACAACCATGGAGTTTGAATATGAATGGTAGAGCTCTGAAAGAGACTGGCCTGGTTTCAATATCAAGCTCTGGTCTTACAGTCTGCAATGTGCAGTAAGTTGAGGCTCAGGAAAATGAACTACAATCTGGGGAACATATGAAGAATGATCAGGGAGTGATTTATAATTCTCTTCTTGGCAATGATAAAAGTGTTGGGTGAAGAGCAATATACAGAGAGTATCTATCTTGTCCTGTTGTGGTCTGTAATTATGTTCTTTTCTTGCAGCGTTTAGATACCAAATTCAGGTGTCAATTATAATGATGGCCTCCATGGTCACTTATGTGCAGTTCCAGACCTTCCCTGGGTCCCTTAATTCTGGAAGTTGTCAAGGCCAAAGAGTTTTGCCTAAATGAAGCTTGCATTACTTTTCCACCATATAATTGTAAAGACTTTGTTACTTCCATACAGCTGGAGTTAAGATATTATTCAGCCACGCTGTCTTGAAAGCATTCTCCATAAACTGACTAATGATGAATTCCTAATAAATAAAACTCCAGAGAAGACAAGGTACACATTCTCTAAATGTTAGACTCCACTTCTACGGTCACTAGAAGAAAGATATCTTATGAAAGCTTACTTTTTACCTCAATTGCTAGGAAGAATCCAGGTTTTTTAATTGGTGGAGGAAGGAATTTACAAGAAATGAGTCTTCCTTTTCTTACTTAAAAAAAAAAAAAACAGCTTTAAAAGGAGCAAAGGATTTTAAAAGCCAAAACTAAACCATCAAGTCTGTTCAAAAAGATTAAATCTGATAAAGGGTTAGTATCCAAAATATATAAAAAAAGCTTATAAAACTCAACACCCAAAAAATGAATAGTTCAATTAAAAAATGGGCAGAAGATACAAATAAACATTTTTCCAAAGAAGACATCCAGATGGCTAACAGACATATGAAAAGATGCTCAACATCACTTGGCATCTGGGAAATGCAAATCAAAACTACAATGAGATTTCACTTCACACCTGTCAGAATGGCTAAAATCAACAACACAAGAAACAATGGGTGTTGGTGAGGATGTGGAGAAAGGGGAACGCTCTTGCACTGTTGGTGGGAATGCAAACTGGTGCAGCCACTCTGGAAAACAGTATGGAGACTCCTCAAAAAGTTAAAAATAGAACTGCCCCATGATCCAACAATCACACTACTAGGTATTTGCCCAAAGAATACAAAAATACTAATTCGAAGGGATACTTATACCCTTTGTTTATAGCAACATTATCTACAATAGCCAAATCATGGAAACAGCAGAAGTGCCCACTGACTGAAGATTGGATAAGGAAGATGTGCCATATATATATATATATATGT